>NC_052326.1:15463810-15766992 GCF_016432855.1 Salvelinus namaycush | reverse complement strand
CTCAAGGGCACCTCAACAGATGACCTTGTCAGCTCGGGTATTCAAACCAGCGACCTTTCGGTTACTAGCCCAATACTCAATGAATTATATAAGGTTAGAGTGTTGGGCCAGTAATAGTCATTCCAAAGCTATGTTCTAAATTGCTTAAAGCTGTTCCATGGGATCGAAAATGAAGACACAACACTTGTTGATATTATTGCTTTAGATAAGTAAACTCAATTGTCAGTTTAGTTCTTCATTTCTTTGAAAAACATAATTGTATTCACTGCAATTAGCCAAACACAAGGGATCTTTTGGACACTCACAGTGATAGAAAAGCTCTGTCTGATTGAAGGAGACATTCTCCCAGTAAAAACTGGGACGTTCTCCCAGTAAAAACACTTCTGCATGCTGCTGTACAGAAACACCAAAATGGCTAGAAATTCAAACTAATGAGCAATTAGCCGACCAATTAACTTATGTTAACATCTTTTTTAGACCGCATCATAGACCGCATCAGATAGATGGCCTTCACTTGCTCGGATGCTTTCTCCGGTGAGATTTAATTTTTACATTTTTTATTTCACCTTTATTTAACCAGGTAAGCTAGTTGAGAACAAGTTCTCATTTACGACTGCGACCTGGCCAAGATAAAGCAAAGCAGTGCGACACAAACAACAACACAGAGTTACACATGGAATAAACAAGCGTACAGTCAATAACACAATAGAAAAAATAAAGTCTATATACAGTGTGTGCAAATGGCGTGAGGAGATAGGCAATACATAGGCCATAGTAGCAAAGTAATTACAATTTAGCAGATTAACACTGGAGTGATGAATGAGCAGATGATGATGTGCAAGTAGAGATACTGGTGTGCAAAAGAGCAGAAAAGTTAATAAAAACAATATGGGGATGAGGTAGGTAAATTGGGTGGGCTATTTACAGATGGACTATGTACAGCTGCAGCGATCGGTTAGCTGCTCAGATAGCTGATGTTTAAAGTTAGTGAGGGAAATATATGTCTCCAGCTTCAGCGATTTTTGGAATTCGTTCCAGTCACTGGCAGCAGAGAACTTGAAGGAAATGCGGCCAAAGGAGGTGTCGGCTTTGGGGATGAACAGGGAGATATACCTGCTGGAGCGCGTGCTACGGGTGGGTGTTGTTATCGTGACCAGTGAGCTGAGATAAGGCGGAGCTTTACCTAACATATACTTATAGATGACCTGGAGCCAGTGGGTCTGGCGACGAATATGTAGCGAGGGCCAGCCGACTAGAGCATACAGGTCGCAGTGGTGGGTGGTACATTCAGCCTCTTCAAATTGAAGGACAATTATAAAAACACAGAGCGATGAAGGATAAATTATTATTCATATTTATTTTTTTGTAAATTTTTGGGGGAAGCCTGGCTTCTCTTGGTATCAATAAATACACGCCACTGCTGGCATTATACCTAAAGCGGATATTGCCATTGGCTGCACGGAGTCGCATACACAAAAATCCCATGCAGCCTTGTTTTCAAGTTCGAACACTGAAATATGAAATGTAATCTGAAACTCGATTACGTTGATAGAAATCCTCATTATTTTGTTGAAAGATTTTCAACTTGAGTGTCATTATTTCTATATAGCCTACACTTTGTTGTTCTGATGCTCACCAGAACAAGAATAGACTGACGAGTTTCAGAAGAAAGTCTTTGTTTCTGGCCATTTTGAGCCTGTAATCGAACTCACAAATGCTGATGCTCCAGATACTCAACTAGTCTAAGGAAGGCCAGTTTTATTGCTTCTTTAATCAGAACAACAGTTTTCAGCTGTGCTATCATAATTGCAAAAGGGTTTTCTAATGATCAATTCGCATTTTAAAATGATAAACTTGGATTAGCTAACACAACGTGCTGTTGGAAGACAGGACTGATGGTTGCTGATAATGGGCCTGTGTACACCTATGTAGATATTCTATTAAAAATCAGCTGTTTCCAGCTACAATAGTCATTTACTGAGTGGGACCGTTGTGGCTTCGTGACAATGACCACAAGAGCAGCTGCTCACCGATTTGACAGCTCCAAAGCTGTTACACCTCCGACACTGCCAAAACATCAGCTATGCGGGTGTCAGCTATCGCTGGTTAGCGCTTGATCTGATTGAATCTAGGCCCTAGTCATCCAATAATGATCAGTGAGATCTCTCTCTGACACAATCACTGAACCCAAAGCAAACAGGGATACTCTAGTTTGTAACAACCAATCACACAATAATGAAACCGGCTTCATGGTCTTTATACAAAGTTGTGTCTTTGAGTAATGTAAAGACATTCATTCTGCACGACAACCTCATTTTTGTATCATCATTACCCTTTTGTTCTGTTAAGGCATTTGTTCACTGGCCTATGTAAATATTTGTCATCTCTTTGAGCTAACAACCATGAACACAGACAGCAATGAATGTGAGGAGGCAACAGATGCATCAGACAGAATAAAGTGCAGTGCTATCTGCAATATTAATGGAGTCATTATGGAAATGAGGTTATTGCTTTCATCAGTTACAAAACCACACACAGATGCAGATGAATTGATCTTCCTCATCATTTAGCCTGGCCTATTCTGTTTGTTCACAAATATCTCCCTAAATTAGTGTTGACTGAATTGTAAATCTTTAACTCCAGATCACTTATCAATGAATAACATTGTGGTGTTCCCATTCACATCGAATGATCAGCAGCGACCTTTCACTGTGTATTTCTAACTGTCCCAGTCACGTCAGTTCCAAACAATCACATCACTGGAAATGTATGTGAGGATTACGGAATAGTAAAAAAAAAATAAGTTGTCAAATTTTGGTGATAGAGGGCCTCCTGGGTGGCGCAGTGGTCTAGGGCACTGCATCGTAGCGCTAGCTGCGCCACCAGAGACTCTGGGTTCGCGCCCATGCTCTGCTGCAGCCGGCTGTGACCGGGAGGTCCGTGGGGGCGACGCACATTTGGCCTAGCGTTGTCCGGGTTAGGGAGGGTTTGGCTGGTAGGGATATCCTTGTCTCATTGCACACCAGTGACTCCTGTGGCGGGCCGGGCACAGTGCGCGCTAACCAAGGGAGCCGGGTGCACAGTGTTTCCTCCGACACATTGGTGCGGCTGGCTTCCGGGTTGGAGGCGCGCTGTGTTAAAACCTCTACTTAATACCCATACCGCATCCGGGAGCACTTTCCTAAACAACCGCTGAATTGCAGGCGTGCCAAATTCAAAAACATCCTATAAATATTTATAATCATGCAATCACAAGTGAAATATAGCAAAACACAGCTTAGCTTGTTGTTAATCCACCTATCGTGTCAGATTTTGAAAATATATTTTACAGCGAAAGAAATCCAAGCTTTTGTGAGTGTAGCTTTTAATGCTAAATCAGCTAACCCCAAATCAGCATGTCACCAAAGAGTCACGAAAGAGTGAAAAGCAATAAAATGTATGGCTTACCTTAGATAATCTTCAGACGTGTCCACTCACGAGACTCCCAGTTACACAACAAATCTTCTTTTTGTTCGATAAATATTACAATTATCACAAAAAAACGCCATTTGGGTTGTGCGTCATGAAGAAAAAAAAGTGTGCCTCATTCAGGTCCTGAACGGAAGAGAGAAAATTCCAAATGTATCAGACTAAAATAATATTCAAAAAAATATTTATAATCATACAATCACAAGTGAAATATACCAAAAACACAGCTTAGCTTGTTGTTAATCCACCTATCGTGTCAGATTTTGAAAATATATTTTACAGCGAAAGAAATCCAAGTGTAGCATTCTATGCTACATTAGCGTAGCCTTATATTAGCTTGATTGTCTTGGCCACGAAAGTTATAAAAGCAATCAAATTAATAGCTTACCTTTGATAATCTTCGGGTGGTTCCACTCACGAGACTCCCAGTTACACAACAAATATTCTTCATGTTCGATAAATATTACTTTTATATCCAAATACCTCCTGTTCGTTTGGTTCCTTATGCGCCAAAATCCACCGTAAAGAGCATTCGCCAAAACGCATACGAAAATGCCAAATAATATCCATAAATTCCACAGAAACATGTCAAACGTTTTTTATCATGAATCCTAAGGTTGTTTTTCAAATATCTATTCGATAATACACTGCTCAAAAAAATAAAGGGAACACTTAAACAACACAATGTAACTCCAAGTCAATCACACTTCTGTGAAATCAAACTGTCCACTTAGGAAGCAACACTGATTGACAATAAATGTCACATGCTGTTGTGCAAATGGAATAGACAACAGGTGGAAATTATAGGCAATTAGCAAGACACCCCCAATAAAGGAGTGGTTCTGCAGGTGGTGACCACAGACCACTTCTCAGTTCCTATGCTTCCTGGCTGATGTTTTGGTCACTTTTGAATGCTGGCGGTGCTTTCACTCTAGTGGTAGCATGAGACGGAGTCTACAACCCACACAAGTGGCTCAGGTAGTGCAGCTCATCCAGGATGGCACATCAATGCGAGCTGTGGCAAGAAGGTTTGCTGTGTCTGTCAGTGTAGTGTCCAGAGCATGGAGGCGCTACCAGGAGACAGGCCAGTACATCAGGAGACGTGGAGGAGGCCGTAGGAGGGCAACAACCCAGCAGCAGGACCGCTACCTCCGCCTTTGTGCAAGGAGGTGCAGGAGGAGCACTGCCAGAGCCCTGCAAAATGACCTCCAGCAGGCCACAAATGTGCATGTGTCTGCTCAAACGGTCAGAAACAGACTCCATGAGGGTGGTATGAGGGCCCGACGTCCACAGGTGGGGGTTGTGCTTACAGCCCAACACCGTGCAGGACGTTTGGCATTTGCCAGAGAACACCAAGATTGGCAAATTCGCCACTGGCGCCCTGTGCTCTTCACAGATGAAAGCAGGTTCACACTGAGCACATGTGACAAACGTGACAGAGTCTGGAGATGCCGTGGAGAACGTTCTGCTGCCTGCAACATCCTCCAGCATGACCGGTTTGGCGGTGGGTCAGTCATGGTGTGGGGTGGCATTTCTTTGGGGGGCCGCACAGCCCTCCATGTGCTCGCCAGAGGTAGCCTGACTGCCATTAGGTACCGAGATGAGATCCTCAGACCCCTTGTGAGACCATATGCTGGTGCGGTTGGCCCTGGGTTCCTCCTAATGCAAGACAATGCTAGACCTCATGTTGCTGGAGTGTGTCAGCAGTTCCTGCAAGAGGAAGGCATTGATGCTATGGACTGGCCCGCCCGTTCCCCAGACCTGAATCCAATTGAGCACATGCTCTGGACATCATGTCTCGCTCCATCCACCAACGCCACGTTGCACCACAGACTGTCCAGGAGTTGGCGGATGCTTTAGTCCAGGTCTGGGAGGAGATCCCTCAGATCCCCCGCCACCTCATCAGGAGCATGCCCAGGCGTTGTAGGGAGGTCATACAGGCACGTGGAGGCCACACACACTACTGAGCCTCATTTTGACTTGTTTTAAGGACATTACATCAAAGTTGGATCAGCCTGTAGTGTGGTTTTCCACTTTAATTTTGAGTGTGACTCCAAATCCAGACCTCCATGAGTTGATAAATTTTATTTCCATTGATAATTTTTGTGTGATTTTGTTGTCAGCACATTCAACTATGTAAAGAAAAAAGTACAGTATTTAATAAGAATATTTCATTCATTCAGATCTAGGATGTGTTATTTTAGTGTTCCCTTTATTTTTTTGAGCAGTGTATATCAACCAAGAGTGTTGCTTATTCATTACGAACGGGAGGAACAATGGCTGCCTTTCTCCTTGCGCACAAGTCTCTCTGGGAGCCCCCACCTATCCACTTACGCAATGTGCCCCTTCACGCTCATTTTTCAAGATAAAAGCCTGAAACTTTGTCTAATGACTGTTGACACCCTAGGGAAGCCATAGAAAAAGAGACCTGGTTGATACCCCTTTAAATGCTCGTTATACAGGCCTCAGAACTGTGAGGTTGCAACAAAAATACACTTCCGGTTTAGATTTTCCTCCGGTTTTCGCTTGCAATAATAGTTCTGTTTCACTCACAGACAATATTAAGACAGTTTTGGAAACTTTAGAGTGTTTTCTATCATAATCTGATAATTATATGCATATTCTAGTTTCGGGGGCTGAGAAATAGGCAGTTTCAAATGGGTACGCCATTTAGCCAAAAAACGAAAATGTTGCCCCCTATTAACAGAAGCAGTGCGGCTTGGTTGGTTTCGACCTTCGTCTCTCCCGAGCGTCTCTCCCGTAGCGATGAGACAAGATAGTAATTACTAACAATTGGATACCATGAAAATTGGGGAGAAAAGGGAGTAAAATTTAAAAAATAAAATAAAATAAAAATGTTGGTGATAAAAGTTTATTATTGCGCACACAACTCAAACAATCAAAGAACAGTAGTTTCTATCATGTAGTCATTATAACCAACTGAAGCATAATCTTGTACCAGGAACAATACACACTTTGGGTTCAGCATCTGAAAGCACTAGTGATGTCTGGTGGTCACTGCACAGTGGAGTTATATCTACGGTCAAGGATTCACACATACTTTATTTCAATCATTATGTTATGGTTGAGAACTTCAGGGGAAAACCAACAGGAATAGGATGGGATCCCATTGGAAACTAGATTAAAGCACCACTGTTTATGTAGCGTTACTGTGATGCTCTGTAAGGCTGCATTTAGACAGGCAGCCTAATTCTGATATTTGTATCACTAATTGGTCTTTTGGTCAAAAAATGTTGGCCTGCCCATCTAAACGCAGCCTTAGATTCATGTAGAATAATTCACTTCAACCTCCCATCTCTGTGTCCATGGTACAGCAATATTGGTACAGGACATTTCAGAATGCACCATAGGTTCAATTGACATAATACAGACGTAACTGATCTTTAGACCAATGATGCCCCCTAGTGTTCGACAATATGAAGAAGCACAAGTTAATTTAAGATTTAAAGACTGCTGCCACTAGAGGTCCCTGTAATCACCTCATGAATGTACACCTGCTGGAGCAGAAACTATGGCCATGATGTAGTTTGAAGAAAAGGATCTTAATTAACAGCATACTTAGCATGTTTAGTGGCAGTTGTTTTTTGTTAAAATATAGTTGGTGTAGTTACTCAGAGATGTATACGAGAGAGTCAATACTAAAGTGATCACAGTCAATACTACTCACAAGAGGTCTTCTCAGGTCCAGAAAGTTGGACCCAGACCCAAACAAACCCAAGGACAGACCTGATTCGGAATGGACCGGACGACAACCAGACCTACCCTAATGGGTCCGGGTTTAGACCAGACCCGATTGGACCCGAGTGACAAAAACAATATGCAAGTTGCTCTTTTGGTTAACAAATAGGTATTTATATGTTGGCATGGCCTTCTATAAGTCCATAAATGCACAATATTAGCATAAAATAAATATGCTATAGACCAGAGGTATTCAACTCTTACCCTACGAGGTCCGGATCCTGCTGGTTTCAGTTCTACCTGATAATTAATTGCACCCACCTGGTGTCCCAGGTCTAAATCCGTCCCTGATTAGAGGGGAGCAATGAAAAAAACACAGTGGAACTGGCTTCGAGGTCCAGAGTTGAGTTTGAGGTCTATAGGTTATGTAGAACCTTGGTCGTGTCCACTTGGTTCCATTCGGGTCTATCAGCTGTAGTTACATAGACCCGTGACCGAATGACAATCAAACAGGACCCGACCCAGACCCGAGGGAAAAGTTTGAATTTTGGATCTGGACCCTCTTGGGTCCTGGGTTTTTGGGTTTGGGTGGACCCGTGAAGACCTCTACTTCTCACATCCCTTCTTCCTCCCACTGACTGTTCCTCTTCAGCCACCGTTTTACACTGCAGAGCACTGGGGGTAGACACATTACCAAGGGAACCAGCCTCAACAGCAGAGAGTGCACTGCCTAGAAGAAATCAACTGATTATTACAGACTAGAAATAAGCTGCAGGTCAAAGGTGACATCATGAAGGAATGTCTGAGATGAAAAATATTAATTGGTTTGAATAGCCCCACCTGTGGCTCTCTCTCCCTCATCAGTGTTACCCATCCTCATTAGGTAGTCTGTAGTGATGAAATGTAGAGATGGTAACAAGTCTATTCATACAACACTTTTAGATTCTTTATGATTTATGTGTAATGTTATGTGTAAGCTATTGCTCAATAAGCAAATTAATGCAGGTCTGGGGAACATATCTTTTCCTCTTGTATGCAGTAAAGTACTTCCATCATAATGCCCATATTTTCAACTTTCATTCATTTGTCAAGAAAGCATATACTAGAAATAGTGGAGATTCTTTCAAGAAAATAAACAGTTTGACCATGTATTACATTTTTATTTCACAATTTTATACAATCTTTACCTGTATAAATCATCTCTTTATCTATAGAAAAAAAATGCAATTGCTAAATACAATGCAGAACAGGATACCTGTAAAAGCTACATTTTGACTGTAAAAATAAACAGAGAAGCGCAACCTGAAACCTGTAAATGCTACCTTTTTTACAGGAAAATCAAACAAAATTTGTTCCACCTTCAGACAATCAGTAACATCTCTGTCTGCACTGTATTCCTCTCAGAGCTTCAAATCAAAAGACAAGAACAAAGGCAACTTCAGTCCAGAGTCAGTCCCAACAATCCAGGTAGCTACACTGACTTCCTCCGTGTGTGAGGGCTGCTCATCCCCAGGAAAAGGGCACCGCTGCTGGGGGAGGACTGGGCTGAGGTGCCCCTGGAGCTGCAAGAGGCTTCATCCACCTTGTAGGAGATGGAGTTGTAGAAGAGAGGGTTGCTGTGACAGCCTGAGTGCTCACAGCGGGATGGAGAGGGGCTGTCACAGGCACACAGCCTGAAGCACATACAGAAGCAGAGGGCGCTGATGCAAGACTCAGGGTGCTTAGCAGATTCCCTGACCCCAGGGGTCCCCCTGAGCTCCTCAGATGGAGAGGGGATGAGGTTGGTACGACTGGTGCCTCCATCCATGGAAAGGGAGAAGTTGCAGCGGCTACTATGCCCATCCTCAGCTTCTTTCTGCTCCATCCCATCAACTCTGTCCCGTGCTGATGCTTCCACATCTGCCTCCTCCACCGCCTTCCCACCCCATGGCCTCTTAGGCACTGCTGCCTGCTCCTCTCCCTCCACCTCCAGGCTCCTGGTTCCCTCCTGTGTGCTGTAGGTGAGGAAGCGCAGCACCACCAGGTTCAGGAAAGCCCCGATCACGGCCAGCCCCACCAGGATGTACATGAAGCTGAAGGCCACATAGGGAATCCTTCTCTGGAGGGCCTCCTTCTTCTGCAGGGCCACAAAGTCCCCGAAGCCGATGGTGGTGAGCGTGATGAAGCAGTAGTAGTAGGCATGGAAGAAGGTCCAGCCCTCAAAGTGAGAGAAGGCTGCTGCCCCGACACAGAGGGTGCTCATGCAGGACAGGAGGCCTACCAGCACCATGTTCCCCATGGACACGTCAGTCCACCGTAATCCCATGCAGCACTTGAGCCTGCAGAGGAGGTAGCGGACTAACGTGTTGATCCTCTCCCCCATGCTCTGGAACATGACCAGCGTCAGTGGGATGCCCAGAACAGCATAGAACATGCAGAATGTCCTGCCAGAATCTGTGCCTGGAGCAGCATGTCCATAACCTGCAGAATATCATAGTTATGGACACATGTCAATTACGAAAACATATTGCTGTCAGAGTGCAGTATGACTGAGTTATTCTGCAATTACTGTGTCCAACCACCACAGTCGACTGTAGTTACTGCACTTTTATTACAGTTTCCAAACTGAAAACTTTTTTTGTAAGGGGTGTGTACATGGACACACAGACAAACACAGTACTCTTTAAAACATTTGTTATAGATATATAGATATACAGTACCAGTCAAAGGTTTGGTCACACCTACTCATTCAAGAGTTTTTCTTTATTTTTACTATTTTCTACATTGTAGAATAACCGTGATGACGTCAAAACTATGACATATGGAATCATGTAGTAACCAAAAAAGTGTTAAACAAATCAAAATATATTTTAGATTATTTTAAGTAGCCACCCTTTGCCTTGATGACAGCTTTACACACTCTTGGCATTCTCTCAACCAACTTCACCTGGAATGCTTTTCCAACAGTCTTGAAGGAGTTCCCACATATGCTGAGCACTTGTTGGCTGCTTTTCCTTCACTCTGCGGTCCAAGTCATCCCAAACCATCTCAATTTGGTTGAGGTTGGGTGATTGTGGAGGCCAGGTCATCTGGTGCAGCACTCCATCTTGGTCAAATTGCCCTTTTTTATTTTACTAATTCAACCTTTATTTAACTAGGCAAGTCAGTTAAGAACGAACTCTTATTTACAATGACGGCCTAGCAACAGTGGGTTAACTGCCTTGTTCAGGGCAGATTTTTACCTTGTCAGCTCGGGGATTCGATCTAGCAACCTTTTGGTTACTGGCCCAATGCTCTAACTGCTAGGCTACCTACCGCCAAATAGCCCTTACACAGCCTAGAGGTGTGTTGGGTCATTGTCCTGTTGAAAAACAATAGTCTCACTAAGTGCAAACCTGACGGGATGGCGTATTGCTGCAGAATGCTGTGGTAGCCATGCTGGTTAAGTGTGCCTTGAATTCTAAATAAATCACAGACTGTGTCACCAGCAAAGAAACCACACACCATCACACCTCTTCCTCCATGCTTCACAGTGGGAACCACACATGCGGAGATCATCCATTCACCTACTCTGCGTCTCACAAAGACACGGCAGTTGGAATCAAAAATCAAATTTGGACTCATCAGACCAAAGGAAAGATTTCCACCAGTCTAATGTCCATTGCTATTGTTTCTTGGCCCAAGCATGTCTCTTCTTCATATTGGTGTCCTTTAGTAGTTGTTTCTTTGCAGTAATTCGACCATGAAGGCCTGATTCATGCAGTCCCCTCTGAACAGTTGATGTTGAGATGTGTCTCTTACTTGAACTCTGTGAAGCATTTGTTTGGGCTGCAGTCTGAGGTGCAGTTAACTCTAATGAACGTATCCTCTGCAGCAGAGGTAACTCTGGGTCTTCCTTTCTTGTGGCGGTCCTCATGAGAGCCAGTTTCATCGTAGCGCTTGATGGTTTTTGTGACTGCACTTGAAGAAACTTTCAAAGTTCTTGACACTTTCCGCATTGACTGACCTTCATGTCTTAAAGTTATGATGGACTGTCGTTTCTCTTTGCTTATTTGAGCTGTTCTTGCCATAATATGGACTTGGTCTTTTACCAAATAGGGCTATCTTCTGTATACCAACCCACAACTGGTTGGCTCAAACACATTAAGAAGGAAAGAAATTCCACAAATTAACTTTTAACAAGGCACACCTGTTAATTGAAGTGCATTCCAGGTGACTACCTCATGAAGCTGGTTGAGAGAATGCCAAGAGTGAGCAAAGCTGTCATCAAGGCAAAGGGTGGCTACTTTGAAGAATCTCAAATCTCAAATATATTTTGAATTGTTTAACACTTTTTTTTATTACAACATGATTCCATATGTGTTATTTCATAGTTGTGATGTCTTCACTATTATTCTACAGAGTAGAAAATAGTAAAATAAAGAAAAACCCTGAAATGATTAGGTGTGTCCAAACTTTTGACTGGTGCTGTATATATAGGGGCCTATATTATTTTAGTCTCTAGAACAGTAGTATCTTTAATGCAACCCTTTATAACTTCCAGTTTTGCAAATAATTCAAACAGTTTTGCAAATAATTCAAATAGTTCAGCACCAGTCACTCAGCACCCGTAAGGATAAGCTCTAGGCTAGAGGAATTTTTTATTTTTACATGTAAAAACAGATTTGTTCTGGTTAGTCATACCAGTATGCATGGTTTAACTTACAGAGCAAAGAAACCCATAAAACATCGAGAAATATCAGATTAATTTACCAATCGTTGTGATAACAGTGATGGCAAAGTAAAAGGATCCCGCAAATTTCCACTGTCTCCCGGCGCGATGTGGCTCCGACTGTAGAACCACTCTCTCGATCTCCCGGTAGTCGTCCTGAGTGAATCCGTACTTCTTCTTCAGCTCGTTGCGCTTTTGTTCCAGGACTTTTTTCTTCGAGCTCTCGGTCTCGGACTCGAGGGCGTCGAACACCGCGGCTCCCACAAGCAGGTAGGATATCATACACAGGATGAGAGAAAGGGTCCGAATGTTCTGCACCTTCATCCTCACTCCGAGCGAACTCGAGTGGGCACTGAGAGGAGAGTGGGTGTGTTCACGAAGAGAGACCGGTGGACACGCCAATTCTGTTAGAACCAAGCGCGCATGAACTCATTCATCCATTCACATACCAATTAAGAGTGGTTCTTTTTTTTACACAGGCACTCCACACACTTTCCATAGGCTTTGGAGTTTGTGTTCTCATTTAGGCTCTACGAGTTCCGGTGTGTATAGTCTATTCTGAATGGCCCAAATTAAGACTGACAGGTGTTCATCCGAGTCCAAGAAGGAGACACGTAGGTTAGGCTACTGGGGTGTTTTTTTTTAATCTATAGCGTAGAATGCAAGATCCAGATTGTTCTTACGAGGCTACCAAAGAGCATCCTCTAGCCTACATTGCTCTCACTCATCTTTAACCGACCCAACCTCTAATGTGAGTAGGCAGCTTTGAAGATTATTTCAAATGATACCCTTATCTTTATTTTAACCTAAATTAGTTAAATAAACTGGGGGCCTTGATTGCATTGAGCTGGTGCTGTCCGTGATGCTGAGCCCTGTTTTGTAATTAATGAATGATGGTCAGTGGGATGGCTTCAGTTGGTGATTGCTGTTAAGTTCTTTTGGTTCTTATTAAAGGGGGCAAGGCACTGTGGAAACAGCTGGCCTTTTCATACTCTTCTCTCTTGATTACTTTGCTTTGTGAAGCGTAGCCTACATGTGTGAAGTATTCACAAAACGCTTGGCTAATGTATTACTCTGACTGATGAAGCATGAGCCAGTGGCAGATTTGACCTTTATAAAGCACACTTAGTCCCAGAGGGATCAATGGAGCCTTCATAATTAAAGCGGCAATCAGCAGTTGAAACAATAACAAAGCATCTTCCCCACCCCTGTTTCTGTAAAAAAGAAAAGCTGAGTTATAGGGCTGGAGAAATGCAACCACTCTTGAATTCATAAACAGCTCTAAGGAAAGGCTGACCATGCATGATATCAAAAGTATAGTTTGCTTTGTTTACAAACATTGGAGTGAAACAAGTTTATATTTTGGGTTCTGATGGGGTACGACAGTTGAACTAAGCTCATGAGGCATTTAGAAGTTATATTCTTCAATAATAAATCGGTACCTTTAACTAATTCAACTTGAACTAATTTAAGTCCAAAAATGGATGAAGCAACTGCAGATTGCCCTTTTAACTATGTGTGAGAGAGAGAGAGAGAGAGAGAGTCAGAGTCAGAGTCAGTCAAGGTAGCTAACCATGTGTGTATTTAATGAGCCCCAAAGCATCAAGACTTAAATGTCACGATTGCTCTGAAATCCTCAAAGACTAGGACATGAGGTAAATTTACATGGGTCTGATTAGACACTGAGACCATGATACAACATATAATTGGTCACGCCCAACAACACACTAGAGGTCAGAAGAATATAAGGAAATTATTATTACTCTGAAACAAGTCTAACAGTGTTTTTTGTTGTGCATACCAGGTTACATTTAAATCTGTTTTCTCTACTGGAAAAAGGATGAGAACAATCAGTACTATTTGAATGGATTTTGTCCAGTTAATCAGTTAATAACCAAAGTCTAAAGTCCTCTCCTGTCCATGTGGCATCTACATGCATAGTTATTATGGCAGATCACTTATAAAACTACAGCTTTAAAGTAAGATACAAATGATACAATAGAAATACACTGAGTGTACAAAACATTAGGAACACTTTCCTAATATTGAATTGCACCCCCTTTTTCCCTCAGAACAGCCTCAATTCGACAGGGTATGGACTCTACAAGGTGTCGAAAGCGTTCCACAGGGATGCTTGCCCATGTTGACTCCAATGCTTCCCACAGCTGTGTCAAGTTGACTGGATGTCCTTTGAGTGGTGGACCATTCTTGATACACACGGGAAACAGTTGAGCGTGAAAAACCCAGGACTGTTGCAGTTCTTGACACACTCAAACTGGTGCGCCTGGCACATACTACCATACCCTGTTCAAAGGCACTTAAATATTTAGTCTTGCCCATTCGTCCTCTGAATGGCACACATACACAATCTATGTCTCAATTGTCTCAAGGCTTAAAAATCCTTCTTTGACCTGACTCCTCCTCTTCATCTACACTGATTTAAGTGGATTTAACAAGTGTCATCAATAAGGGACCATAGATTTCAGCTGGATTCACCTGTTCAGTCTATTTCATGGAAAGAGCAGGTGTTCCTAATGTTTTGTACCCTCAGTGTATTGGCTTGTGATTCTATATAAAAACAGAAAATGATCTTTGAGCATTAGTCCCCAAACCCTCTAATGACTTTCTGGCTGCTGATGCCTAGGGAGTATTAGAGTTGTTATCTGATTTGCTAAGCTCCTATTTCTCTCCTGGCTCATCTCTTTATCTCTCTCTCTATATATCTATATATTTGAAAATACAGAAATACAGGCTGTATTTCTGTATTATGGAAGTGATATATCTTGAAAACGTGATTGCTGACATGCAAAACAATTTGGGACTATATCAACAAAATGCAGTTTTTGGGTGGAATTTTTATTTCACTTTGTGTTAACAAAGCCTTTTATATTGTGTTCTCCCCTTTATTTAACTCCACTTACTTTTAACTCCATATTATACGTTGTTTTATATTTTGGTTAGCCTTTTCTGGGACAAATTGAGTGTGTCCTCATGGTGGGTGTCTTTTGGGACACCGTTTCTTGTTGCTTGTCAACTTTCAGTGTACACCCCCATGAGTGTCTTTGAGAACCAGAGAAACACTCTTTTCACACCACTTCGATACAGCTATGACCAGAAGTTACTTTTTCTTAGCAGGTTAGGAGAATTTACTCAACAGGTTAAGATAATTAACGTAGCAGGTTTGGAAAATTTGGTTAAGGTTAGGAAAAGGGTTAGGGTTAGCAAAAATGCTCTCCTAACCTGCTACAAAAATCACTTCCGGTCATAGCTGTATCGAAGTGGCATGAAAAGAGTGTGTCTAGGGCTGTGACGGTCACGAAATTTCGTCAGCCGATGATTGTCAAGCAAATAACTGTCAGTCTCACGGTAATTGACAGTTAATTAACATAAACACATTTAGCATCTCCTGGCATGCACACAAGCCACTGATGCAGACCTTTAGAACATCTACATTTTTAAAAAGTCTAATAAATCCATGTAATATAGCCTACACCTTCAAAATAAATCTATAATTTATTTTAGACAGGTCTAAAGAAACATGATATGAGACAATGTAATATATTTCAGAAGAACAGAAAAGCATCCCCCGAGTTGTCCTTGTGTTAGTTCCTGATCTGGCTATCCCAAATGGCTGTGGGCTACACTAGTTACTTTATCAAACAAGATTTGCTTTGAATTCCGTGGCATTATTTTATGGTATGAAGAATACAATTGAACAAAGCTGAATAATATAGACAATATATTTTCTCCAAACGATTTGAGGGAGTGCGCACATTCATCTATTCTGTGTTCAGCGGTTAACAAAGAAATAGGTATTCCTATATGCTTAATTTAAAGTTATTCATGTAACTTTAGTTGTTCAACAAACATTGAGCTATATGTCTTGATTTTTAAAACATTGTAAGGCTGCATGATGCGACTCTAATGATGATTTGAAAAAAGTTGCTTGAAAGGCATGAGCTCTGCTTTGTTTTTTGTGCAGGCTGTACACACTAGAGGTCGACCGATTAATCGGAATGGCCTATTAATTAGGGCCGATTTCAAGTTTCCATAACAATCGGTAATCTGTATTTTTGGACACCGATTATGGCCGATTACATTGGACTCCACAAGGAGACTGCGTGGCAAGCTGACTACCTGTTACGCGAGTGCAGCAAGGAGCCAAGGTAAGTTGCTAGCTAGCATTAAACTTATCTTATAAAAAACAATCAATCCTAACATAATCACTAGTTAACTACACATGGTTGATGATATTACTAGTTTATCTAGCTTGTCCTGCGTTGCATATAATCGATGCCGTGCCTGTTAATTTATCATCGAATCACAGCCTACTTCGCCAAACAGGTGATGATTTAACATGCGGATTCGTGAAAAAAGCACTGTCGTTGCACCAATGTACCTAACCAAAAACATCAATGCCTTTCTTAAAATCAATACACAAGTATATATTTTTAAACCTGCATATTTGGTTAATATTGCCTACTAACATGAATTTCTTTTAACCTGTCTAGGACTGGGGTGCCGCTAGCGGCACCCCCCCCCCCCCACTGAAAAGCCAGGGCGCGAAATTCAAAAAAAATATTTTTTTTAAATATTTAACTTTCACACATTAACAAGTCCAATACAGCTAATGAAAGATACAGATCGTGTGAATCCAGCCAACATGTCCGATTTTTAAAATGTTTTACAGGGAAGACACAATATGTAAATCTATTAGGTAAACACCTTAGCAAAAGAGACCATTTTTTCTTTGTCCACCAACACCACTAGCTATCACCAATTCGGCTAAACTAAGATATTGATAGCCACTAACCAAGAAAAAACCTCCTCAGATGACAGTCTGATAACATATTTATGGTATAGGATAGGTTTTGTTAGAAAAATGTGAATATTTCAGGTAGATATCATAGTTTACAATTGCACCCACCGTCACAAATCGACTAGAATAAATAGATAGAGCAACGTGTCTTACCTAATTACTAATCATAAAACATTTCGTAAAAATACACAGCATACACTAATCGAAAGACACAGATCCTGTGAATACAGACAATATTTCAGATTTTCTAAGTGTCTTACAGCGAAAACACAATAAATCGTTATATTAGCATACCACATATGCAAACGTTACCCCAGCATTGATTCTAGCCAAAGAGCGCGATAACGTCAACATCGCCAAAAGATATTAATTTTTTCACTAACCTTCTCAGAATTCTTCAGATGACACTCCTGTAACATCATATTACAACATACATATACAGTTTGTTCGAAAATGTGGATATTTAGCCACCAAAATCGTGGTTATACAATGAGAAAAGTAGCCGAGCTGGTCAGAAAATGCCGTGCTCCATATTAGACAGTGATCTAGTCGTATACATAAATACTCATAAACGTGACTAAAAAATATAGGGTGGACAGCGATTGATAGACAATTTAATTCTTAATACAATCGCGGAATTACATTTTTTAAATTATCCTTACTTTTCAATACAGTTTGCGCCAAGCGAAGCTACGTCAAAAAAGATGGCGTCCTAAGCCACTAACATTTTTCGACAGAAACACGATTTATCATAATAAATTGTTCCTACTTTGAGCTGTTCTTCCATCAGTATCTTGGGCAAAGGATCCTTTCTTGGGTCTAATCGTCTTTTGGTGGAAAGCTGTCCTCTTGCCATGTGGAAATGCCAACTGCGTTCGGCATGAACTGGAAGCGTGCCCAGAGATTCACAGCGTCTCAGAAATAAATGTCCCAAAATCGCACTAAACGGATATAAATTGCTATAAAACGCTTTAAATTAACTACCTTATGATGTTTTTAACTCCTATAACGAGTAGAAACATGACCAGAGTAATATTACTCCCTACACTAATGCTTGGAACAAGTGCGGGTCGGTGGCCGCCACGCGCATGACGCAGCAAGAAAAGAGTTCCTAGCTACAGGGTTTTTTTATTTATAGTGCCTGTGATTGCGCAATCGACCCCATTCAAATCGTCATCACGTAAAGGCATCCAGGGGAAGACGTAAGCAGTGTCCGTATACTCATAGGAATAACATTGGCCTTAAAACTGACTCCAGAACAGGGGCCAACATTTCTGAAATCTGACTCCATGTCAGGGAAATTGCTGTAGAATGACTTCTGTTCCACTTAGAGACAAAATTTCAACTCCTATAGAAACTATAGACTGTTTTCTATCCAATAATAATAATAATATGCATATTGTACGATCAAGAATTTTGTAGGAAGCCGTTTCAAAAATTACACGATTTCCATAAATAGTGACAACAGCACCCCCTAGCCTTAACAGGTTTTAACTAGGGATATTGTGTCACTTCTCTTGCGTTCTGTGCAAGCAGAGTCAGGGTATATGCCACAGTTTGGGCTGCCTGGCTTGTTGTGAACTGTGTGAAGAACATTTCTTCCTAACAAAGTGTTCATTTAGTATTGTTGTAATTGTCATTATTACAAATATATACACTGCTCAAAAAAATAAAGGGAACACTTAAACAACACAATGTAACTCCAAGTCAATCACACTTCTGTGAAATCAAACTGTCCACTTAGGAAGCAACACTGATTGACAATAAATTTCACATGCTGTTGTGCAAATGGAATAGACAAAAGGTGAAAATTATAGGCAATTAGCAAGACACCCCCAATAAAGGAGTGATTCTGCAGGTGGTGACCACAGACCACTTCTCAGTTCCTATGCTTCCTGGCTGATGTTTTGGTCACTTTTGAATGCTGGCGGTGCTCTCACTCTAGTGGTAGCATGAGACGGAGTCTACAACCCACACAAGTGGCTCAGGTAGTGCAGCTCATCCAGGATGGCACATCAATGCGAGCTGTGGCAAGAAGGTTTGCTGTGTCTGTCAGCGTAGTGTCCAGAGCATGGAGGCGCTACCAGGAGACATGCCAGTACATCAGGAGACGTGGAGGAGGCTGTAGGAGGGCAACAACCCAGCAGCAGGACCGCTACCTCCGCCTTTGTGCAAGGAGGAGCACTGCCAGAGCCCTGCAAAATGACCTCCAGCAGGCCACAAATGTGCATGTGTCAGCATATGGTCTCACAAGGGGTCTGAGGATCTCATCTCGGTACCTAATGGCAGTCAGGCTACCTCTGGCGAGCCCACGGAGGGCTGTGCAGCCCCACAAAGAAATGCCACCCCACACCATGACTGACCCACCACCAAACCGGTCATGCTGGAGGATGTTGCAGGCAGCAGAACATTCTCCACGGCGTCTCCAGACTCTGTCACGTCTGTCACATGTGCTCATGTGCTCAGTGTGAACCTGCTTTCATCTGTGAAGAGCACAGGGCGCCAGTGGCGAATTTGCCAATCTTGGTGTTCTCTGGCAAATGCCAAACGTCCTGCACGGTGTTGGGCTGTAAGCACAACCCCCACCTGTGGACGTCGGGCCCTCATACCACCCTCATGGAGTCTGTTTCTGACCGTTTGAGCAAACACATGCACATTTGTGGCCTGCTGGAGGTCATTTTGCAGGGCTCTGGCAGTGCTCCTCCTTGCACAAAGGCGGAGGTAGCGGTCCTGCTGCTGGGTTGTTGCCCTCCTACAGCCTCCTCCACGTCTCCTGATGTACTGGCATGTCTCCTGGTAGCGCCTCCATGCTCTGGACACTACGCTGACAGACACAGCAAACCTTCTTGCCACAGCTCGCATTGATGTGCCATCCTGGATGAGCTGCACTACCTGAGCCACTTGTGTGGGTTGTAGACTCCGTCTCATGCTACCACTAGAGTGAGAGCACCGCCAGCATTCAAAAGTGACCAAAACATCAGCCAGGAAGCATAGGAACTGAGAAGTGGTCTGTGGTCACCACCTGCAGAATCACTCCTTTATTGGGGGTGTCTTGCTAATTGCCTATAATTTCCACCTTTTGTCTATTCCATTTGCACAACAGCATGTGAAATTTATTGTCAATCAGTGTTGCTTCCTAAGTGGACAGTTTGATTTCCCAGAAGTGTGATTGACTTGGAGTTACATTGTGTTGTTTAAGTGTTCCCTTTATTTTTTTGAGCAGTGTATGTAAAAATCGACCGATTAATCGGTATCAGCTTTTTTTTGTCCTCCAATAATCGGTATCGGTATGGCATGGAAAAATCATAATTGGTCGACCTCTAGTACACACTATATCAGTCACTCATTCAGAATTTGACAAGCACTTGATAATGGCTAGAATTTCACGGCGGCATCCCCTTTGTCTGACCGTAATGCACCCTAAAAAAATCCATGCCTTTTGCGGCCAGTGGCCGTTGTGCCCTTCTCTCTGAGTGCTGCGCGCTCCACACAGACACATCAGCGACGCAACTGCACGAGTCCTTATCCAATTCCTAGGTGCATATTGAAGATATTGGATAGATAACTGTCCACATTTACTTTTCGTCAGACAACAAGATGAGCAGGCCTAATGAACAGCAAAAGCACGAGCCTATGTCAATCTACTATTCCCCATAGTACAACGGTCGACCTATTCTATTCTGTGCGAGAAATAAATATTCCACAGTTGTGGGATGCGATAGATCCCAAATTAATACAACCACGAGCATTTATAAAACTTTTTTACACAATGTGGTTTACCCAACAGATGAGAACGTTTAGCTTAAAATGTTGATGAACTATTAGGCTATTTCTTCAAATTATAAGCACAGCAATGCACCCATGTTAATAAGCTATAAGCGCTAATGTTCCATTAGCGGAAAACACCATTATTAAAAGTGACTGCAAATGCAATTATGCATGTAATGCTTTTATTATAAAGGTGCATTTTTATGGTGAAAATTATCTTCCCCAAACTTGAAACTCACGTGCTGCTTATGCATGCCAGTTAGGCGCTACACCCCTTGTAAAGCAGATTCATGTGGTTAATTTTAAGAAGTTATTTGGCCACTTTAGTTGTGATACAAACCTTATTAAAACATATAGGCCAATGGGCTAGGCTACATGAGGTGTGCAACTATGATTCGAAAAAGTCACAAAAAAATGCATTGTTTCTTATGCTGGGCATCATTCACAAGTGATAATATATCATTCACAAGTGATAGGCTAATATTGTCACCCATCAGACTATGCTTGATTAATCTTGTCTTTATATATACTAAATAATATATGTGTGAAATTTGTTTTGATTTAGAATGGACCATTATCATGCACCTGTATCGATACAGGGGCAGCGGGAAAAATACATGTCATCTATGCACTTAAAAAAGTGAATGGAGGTCGCTTTTCCCCGTGGTTTATTTTCATGCCAGCCAGGTAGGCTATACTCCTGTTTTTAAATATAAGCAATGTGCTTAATATTAGGAAAGTTGAAAAATAAATATAGTAGGCCTAGCCTATAGAAGCTGATTCTCCTCTTTAATAGAGGCCATCAATCTGTTTTCTCTTGCAATTGCATAGCCTATTGAAATTTTGCACAGCATGAGCTCATGGAGTGTTTGATTAGATTGATTTGCATTTATGTCAGAGTGATTAGAGGGACAACAGAGTTCTGAGTACCAGGCAGTTAGCAAGTTTGGTAGGCTACTAATGACCATCAGCAGCATCAGAGCTTGGAGAAGCCTAATTACCGTGACTAAACAGTCACGTGGAATTTGACTGCCTTCATGACTCGTGAATGCCAGTGTGGCGGTTTTACGGTCACCACAACAGCCCTAAGTGTGTCCCTTGAGAACCCATTTTAAAACCCCACCTGTTTTGTTCTCATTTGTAAGTTCCTGATCTCTGTTTAGTAACAGTATTTTTGGTTTCTTATTGGGAAACGTAACAAGTATACAGAGACCCGTGTGTTCACATAATACACATTTTATGCTGAGTTATTCAGAATGAAGGGGGATCAGTAAGATTTCGGGGTTTGGATGATGGTAAAAAGGACCCACTGACTTTTTCAGCTCTCTCACCTAAGGCACTGGCTCTTTTCCCCAGAGGGATACACAGGTGTCACAGAAGGACACTGACTTGAACTTTACAGATAATGTGAGTATGCTTTGAGGCTTATTAACCAAAAGGGCAGAATGACAGACCTTTCATTCCTCTGGGACAGCACCTTAAGGGAGGCCTGATGACTGTGACCAAGTATTCAACTGGAAGGATCACAGCACAAAATAAATTAGGCTATCTGGTTTATTGGGAGAAATGATGAACAGACATGAAACAAACAGCGAATACAATGTAGGCTATATTGTAAAGTACAGCATATTAATTTATAGTATCATTTTGAATATGCCCCATTACTTTCCTTGGTGACTGCAGATGGAATTTAGCTAGATTTATAACTCAACATACTATACAACACACAAGTTATGCAAATAAAACACAAATAAATAAAATACATGTATTAACAGACAATTTACAACAAGGGACGAAAAGGTATCGTGCATGCAATTTCTAGACCACACATTTTGTATTGGTCCTCAAGTGCCCTATAACGTCAGTCCTTGAAATCCAGAGCTCCCACCCAGACCCTATACAAGCTGCCTGTGCAGATGTCCTGAATCATGACTACTAATTGATACTTAGAATTGGAGTGCCCTTCCTATGATGCTCTGAGAGGAAGGGTGGGAAAGGCTATGGCTGAAAATGGAGAACACTGTTCTGCTGGATATTTTATATTCTGGATTTGGCAACAACAAGGAACATCGATGTGATCAGTCAAAGGGTTCCATCATGTCAATATTAGCCTACTTCATGTCAATATTGTCAATATTCTCTCAAACCTTTCAATATCACCTGTAAAGACTCATGATTTACATATGTTGAAACCAATTGTTGGTGCAAAAATTGTTTTTTTACAGTCTAATGCTATTGTTGTTGCAAAATGGTTTTATTACTGTCACTGGTAATTTTCCACAGTCACTTTTAATTTTCCCTTTGCTGTAGAGTAACCTCTTCATACACCCCACAAATGAGTGATTTGTTATTTATTCTTATCGCTGGGCACTAAAAGCCAGCCAGGTTGAGTTCACCTGTCTGTTTAGGCTCTAAAGATCTTATCACACCCCTATCTTAGACACATAGGTTGTTAGACCTGGTTAGAACCTGCTTTTATTTGTTTTACTGATGTAAGGGAGTAGAGCTAAATACCCCTTATCTCTCATGTAAGCTTGCCTCCCTCTTTGAGGGTTAAGCAGCTCTTTGTGTAGGTGGAGTATATGAAGACTGAGTGACTTGTAATTAATCGAGATCCTCTCCGGTATATTCTGAGAATTCCTTTCCGGTGTGTCCTGAAGGTTACTCTCAGGGTTCATCCTGAAATCGTGATCTTCCTTGCAATTGCTCGAATAAACATCTTATTGCCGGCGCCGACAGAGATGGCCGCCTCGCTTCGCGTTCCTAGGAAACTATGCAGTATTTTGTTTTTTACGTGTTAGTTCTTACATTGGTACCCCAGGTAATCTTAGGTTTCATTACATACAGTCGGGAGGAACTACTGAATATAAGGGCAACGTCAACTCACTATCATTACGACCAGGAATATGACTCTCCCGAAGCGGATCCTGTGTTTTGCCTTCCACCCAGTAAAATGGATCTGATCCCAGCCGGCGACCCTAAACAACGACGTTGTAAAAGGGGCAAACGAAGCGGTCTTCTGGTCAGGCTTCGGAGACGGGCACATCGCGCTCCACTCCCTAGCATACTACTCGCCAATGTCCAGTCTCTTGACAACAAGGTTGATGAAATCCGAGCAAGGGTAGCATTCCAGAGAGACATCAGCGACTGTAACGTTCTTTGCTTCACGGAAACATGGCTCACTCGAGAGACGCTAACGGAGTCGGTGCAGCCAGCTGGTTTCTTCACGCATCGCGCCGACAGAAACAAACATCTTTCTGGTAAGAAGAGAGGTGGGGGGGTATGCCTTATGATCAACGAGACGTGGTGTGATCATAACAACATACAGGAACTCAAGTCATTCTGTTCATAATCAAATGTCGACCGCATTATCTACCAAGGGAATTCTCTTCGATTATAATCACAGCCGTATATATTCCCCCCCAAGCAGACACATCGATGGCCCTGAACGAACTTTATCTGACTCTATGTAAACTGGAAACCACACACCCTGAGGCTGCATTCATCGTAGCTGGGGATTTTAACAAGGCTAATCTGAAAACAAAACTCCTTAAATTCTATCAGCATATCGATTGTGCTACCAGGGCTGGTAAAACCCTGGATCATTGTTATTCTAACTTCCGCGACGCATATAAGGCCCTCCCCCGCCCTCCTTTCGGAAAAGCTGACCACGACTCCATTTTGTTGCTTCCAGCCTACAAACAGAAACTAAAACAAGAAGCTCCAGCGCTCAGGTCTGTTCAACGCTGGTCCGACCAATCTGATTCCACGTTTCAAGACTGCTTCGATCACGTGGATTGGGATATGTTCCGCATTGCGTCCAACAACAACATTGACGAATACGCTGATTCGGTGAGCGAGTTCATTAGAAAGTGCATCAGCGACGTAATACCCACAGCAACGATTAAAACCTTCCCAAACCAGAAACCATGGATTGATGGCAGCATTCGCGTGAAACTGAAAGCGCGAACCACTGCTTTTAACCAGGGCAAGGTGACCGGAAACATGACTGAATACAAACAGTGTAGCTATTCCCTCCGCAAGGCAATCAAACAAGCTAAGTGCCAGTATAGAGACAAAGTAGAGTCGCAATTCAACAGCTCAGACACAAGAGGTATGTGGCAGGGTCTACAGTCAATCACGGATTACAAAAAGAAAACCAGCCCCGTCGCGGACCAGGATGTCTTGCTCCCAGACAGACTAAATAACTTTTTTGCTCGCTTTGAGGACAATACAGTGCCTCTGACACGGCCCGCTACCAAAATCTGCGGGCTCTCCTTCACTGCAGCCGAGGTGAGTAAAACATTTAAACGTGTTAACCCTCGCAAGGCTGCAGGCCCAGATGGCATTCCCAGCCGCGTCCTCAGAGCATGCGCAGACCAGCTGGCTGGTGTGTTTGCGGACATATTCAATCAATCCTTATCCCAGTCTGCTGTTCCCACATGCTTCAAGAGGGCCACCATTGTTCCTGTTCCCAAGAAAGCTAAGGTAACTGAGCTAAACGACTACCGCCCCGTAGCACTCACTTCCGTCATCATGAAGTGCTTTGAGAGACTAGTCAAGGACCATATCACCTCCACCCTACCTGACACCCTAGACCCACTCCAATTTGCTTACCGACCCAATAGGTCCACAGACGACGCAATCGCAACCACACTGCACACTGCCCTAACCCATCTGGACAAGAGGAATACCTATGTGAGAATGCTGTTCATCGACTACAGCTCAGCATTTAACACCATAGTACCATCCAAACTCGTCATCAAGCTCGAGACCCTGGGTCTCGACCCCGCCCTGTGCAACTGGGTACTGGACTTCCTGACGGGCCGCCCCCAGGTGCTGAGGGTAGGTAACAACATCTCCACCCCGCTTATCCTCAACACTGGGGCCCCACAAAGGTGCGTTCTGAGCCCTCTCCTGTACTCCCTGTTCACCCACGACTGCGTGGCCATGCACGCCTCCAACTCAATCATCAAGTTTGCGGACGACACTACAGTGGTAGGCTTGATTACCAACAACGACGAAACGGCCTACAGGGAGGAGGTGAGGGCCCTCGGAGTGTGGTGCCAGGAAAATAACCTCACACTCAACGTCAACAAAACAAAGGAGATGATTGTGGACTTCAGGAAACAGCAGAGGGAGCACCCCCCTATCCACATCGACGGGACAGTAGTGGAGAGGGTAGTAAGTTTTAAGTTCCTCGGTGTACACATCACGGACAAACTGAATTGGTCCACCCACACAGACAGCGTTGTGAAGAAGGCGCAGCAGCGCCTCTTCAACCTCAGGAGGCTGAAGAAATTCAGCTTGTCACCAAAAGCACTCACAAACTTCTACAGATGCACAATCGAGAGCATCCTGTCGGGCTGTATCACCGCCTGGTACGGCAACTGCTCCGCCCACAACCGTAAGGCTCTCCAGAGGGTAGTGAGGTCTGCACAATGCATCACCGGGGGCAAACTACCTGCCCTCCAGGACACCTACACCACCCGATGTCACAGGAAGGCCATAAAGATCATCAAGGACAACAACCACCCGAGCCACTGCCTGTTCACCCCGCTATCATCCAGAAGGCGAGGTCAGTACAGGTGCATCAAAGCAGGGGCCGAGAGACTGAAAAACAGCTTCTATCTCAAGGCCATCAGACTGTTAAACAGCCACCACTAACATTTAGTGACCGCTGCCAACATACTGACTCAACTCCAGCCACTTTATTAATAATGGGAATTGATGGAAATGTATGTAAAAATGTATCACTAGCCACTTTAAACAATGCCACTTAATATAATGTTTACATACCCTACATTACTCATATAATATGTATATGTGTCACGTTCCTGACCTGTTTTCTGTTGTTTTTGTATGTGTTTGACGGTCAGGGCGTGAGTTTGGGTGGGTAGTCTATGTTATGTGTTTCTATGTTGGTTAAAGGGTGACCTGATATGGCTCTCAATTAGAGGCAGGTGGTTTTCATTTCCTCTGATTGAGAGCCATATTAAGGTAGGTGTTTTCACATTGATTGTTGTGGGTGGTTGTCTCCTGTGTCAGTGTATGTTACGCCACGCGGGACTGTTTCGGTTTTGTTTGTTTGTTCGTTTTATGTAGTCAGTTTTCCTGTTCTTGCGTTCTTCGTGTTTCATGTAAGTTCGTCGTCCAGGTCTGTCTACGTCGTTTGTTGTTTTGGTAATTATTCAAGTGTTCGTCGTGTTTTCTGTTTTGTTGATTAAAAATCATGTCTTATCACAACGCTGCATTTTGGTCTAATCCTTGCTACTCCTCTTCGGATGAGGAGAAGGAGGAAGCCCGTTACAGAACCACCCACCAAACCCGGATCAAGCAGCGGGACCACGAACAGTGGTCCACGAAAAAAGGATTGCAGGATTTCTGGAGTTGGGAGGAAATCATAGAGGGAAAAGGACCCTGGGCTAAGGTGGGAGTGAATCGCCGCTTTGAGGAGGAGAAGGAGGCAGCCACAGCCCAAAACCGCAGATATGAAGGTACGCGGCTAGCAAGGAAGCCCGAGAAGAAACCCCAAAAATTTATTGGGGGGGGGGGGCTAAGAGGTAGTGGGCCAAGGGCAGGTAGGAGACCTGCGCCCACTTCTCAGGCTAACCGTGGAGAGCGGGAGTACGGGCAGACACCGTGTTACGCAGTAGAGCGCACGGTGTCTCCTGTACGTGTGCATAGCCCGGTGCGGGTTATTCCACCTCCCCGCACTGGTAGGGCTAGATTGAGCGTTGAGCCGGATGTCATGAAGCCGGCCCTACATACCTGGCCACCAGTACGCCTCCTCGGGCCGGCTTACATGGCACCAGCCTTACGCATGGTGTCCCCGGTTCGCCTACATAGCCCGGTGCGGGTTATTCCACCTCCCCGCACTGGTCGGGCGACGGGGAGTATTCAACCAGGTAAGGTTGGGCAGGCTCAATGCTCAAGGGGGCCAGTACGCCTGCACGGTCCGGTATTTCCGGCGCCACCTTCCCGCCCCAGCCTAGTACTACCAGTGCCTACACCACGCACCAGGCTTCCAGTGCGTTTCCAGAGCCCTGTTCCTCCTCCACGCACTCTCCCTATGGTGCGTGTCTCCAGCCCAGTGCCTCCAGTTCCGGCACCACGCACTAAGCCACCTGTGCGTCTCCAGAGCCCTGTACGCACTGTTCCTTCTCCCCGCACTCGCCCTGAGGTGCGTGCCCTCAGCCCGGTACCTCCAGTTCCGGTACCACGCACCAGGCCTATAGTGCGCTTCGAGAGGTCAGTGTGCCCTGTCCCTGCTCCCCTCACTAGCCTTGAAGTGCGTGTCTCCAGTCCGGTGCCTCCAGTTCCGGCACCACGCACCAGGCCTACAGTGCGCCTCATCCGGCCAGAACCATCCATCTGCCCAGTGCCATCTGAGCCATCCGTCTCCCCAGCGCCGTCTGCGCCATCTGTCTGCCCAGCGCCGTCTGAGCCATCTGTCTGCCCAGCGCCGTCTGAGCCATCTGTCTGCCCAGCGCCGTCTGAGCCATCTGTCTGCCCAGCGCCGTCTGAGCCATCTGTCTGCCCAGCGCCGTCTGAGCCATCTGTCTGCCCAGCGCCGTCTGAGCCATCTGTCTGTCCAGCGCCGTCTGAGCCATCCGTCTGCCCAACGCCGTCTGAGCCATCCGTCTGCCCAACGCCTTCTGAGCCATCCGTCTGCCCAGCGCCTTCTGAGCCATCCGTCTGCCACGAGCCATTAGAGCCGCCCGTCTGTCCCGAGCCATTAGAGCCGTCCGTCAGTCAGGAGCCGCTAGAGCCGTCCGTCAGTCAGGAGCTGCCAGAGCCGCCAGCCAGTCAGGAGCTGCCAGAGCCGCCAGCCAGTCAGGAGCTGCCAGAGCCGCCAGCCAGTCAGGAGCTGCCAGAGCCGCCAGCCAGTCAGGAGCTGCCAGAACCGCCAGCCAGTCAGGAGCTGCCAGAGCTGCCCTACAGTCATGAGCTGCCCTACAGTCATGAGCTGCCCTACAGTCATGAGCTGCCCTCCAGTTATGAGCTGCCCTCCAGTCATGAGCTGCCCTCCAGTCATGAGCTGCCCTCCAGTCATGAGCTGCCCTCCAGTCATGAGCTGCCCTACAGTCATGAGCTGCCACCCAGTCATGAGCTGCCACCCAGTCCGGAGCTGCCACCCAGTCCGGAGCTGCCACCCAGTCCGGAGCTGCCACCCAGTCCGGAGCTGCCACCCAGTCCGGAGCTGCCATTAGTACAGAGTTGTCCCTCTGTCCGGAGCTACCTCTCTGTCCTGAGCTACCTCTCTGTCCTTAGCTACCTCTCTGTCCTGAGCTACCTCTCTGGCCTGAGCTACCTCTCGTTCCTGAGTTGTCTCCTCTATGTAGGAGGGGCCTTAGTGAAGGTTCCTGGACCATGGTCGGGGGCGAGGGTCGCCACTCAAAGGACGCTAAGGAGGGGGACAAAGACAGTGGTGGAGTGGTGTCCTCGTCCACCGCCGGAGCCGCCACCGCGGACAGATGCCCACCCAGACCCTCCCCTTGAGTTTTAGGGGTGCGCCCGGAGTTCGCACCTTGAGGGGGGGGTTCTGTCACGTTCCTGACCTGTTTTCTGTTGTTTTTGTATGTGTTTGACGGTCAGGGCGTGAGTTTGGGTGGGTAGTCTATGTTATGTGTTTCTATGTTGGTTAAAGGGTGACCTGATATGGCTCTCAATTAGAGGCAGGTGGTTTTCATTTCCTCTGATTGAGAGCCATATTAAGGTAGGTGTTTTCACATTGATTGTTGTGGGTGGTTGTCTCCTGTGTCAGTGTATGTTACGCCACGCGGGACTGTTTCGGTTTTGTTTGTTCGTTCGTTTTATGTAGTCAGTTTTCCTGTTCTTGCGTTCTTCGTGTTTCATGTAAGTTCGTCGTCCAGGTCTGTCTACGTCGTTTGTTGTTTTGGTAATTATTCAAGTGTTCGTCGTGTTTTCTGTTTTGTTGATTAAAAATCATGTCTTATCACAACGCTGCATTTTGGTCTAATCCTTGCTACTCCTCTTCGGATGAGGAGAAGGAGGAAGCCCGTTACAATATGTATATACTGTACTCTATATCATCTACTGCATCTTGCCATCTTTATGTAATACATGTATCACTAGCCACTTTAAACTATGCCACTTTATGTTTATATACCCTACATTACTCATCTCATATGTATATACTGTACTCTATACCATCTACTGCATCTTGCCTATGCCGTTCTGTACCATCACTCATTCATATATCTTTATGTACATATTCTTTATCCCTTTACACTTGTGTGTATAAGGTAGTAGTTGTGGAATTGTTAGGTTAGATTACTCGTTGGTTATTACTGCATTGTCGGAACTAGAAGCACAAGCATTTCGCTACACTCGCATTAACATCTGCTAACCATGTGTATGTGACAAATAAAATTTGATTTGATTTGATTTTGAAATGAGTTCTACCTGATTCCTCTAATTAATTTTCCTCAACACAATAATAACCAATCAACCAACCAATCAATTATATCATCAAAGAAAATATAAATGTCCTGTATACATGCAACTTATTGGAAACAATGCTGCCTTCCCTATTCTGTAATCTTCAAATCAAATTGTATTAGTCACATGCGCCAAATACAACAGGTGTAGACCTTACAGTGAAATGCTTACTTACGAGCCCCCAACCAACAATGCAGTTTAAAAAAATAAGGATAAGAATAAGAGAGAAAAGTAACAAGTCATTAAAGAGCAGCACTAAAACAACAATAGCGAGACTATATAGGGGGGGGGGTACCGGTACAGAGTCAATGTGTGGGGGCACCAGTTAGTTGAGGTCCTATGTACATGTAGGTAGATTTATTGAAGTGACTATGCATAGATGACAACAACAGAGTAGCAGCGGTGTAAAGAGGGGGAGGGGGGGGGGGTGCAAATAGTCTGGGTAGCCATTTGATTAGATGTTCAGGAGTCTTATGGCTTGGGGGTAGAAGCTGTTTAGAAGCCTCTTGGACCTAGACTTGGCGCTCCGGTACCACTTGCTGTGCGGTAGCAGAGAGAACAGTCTATGACTAGGGTGGCTGGAGTCTTTATAATGAATGTTGGATGAAGCCAAGCCAGATGGAGTCCATCTGTGCCCAGGCCTGCCTGCCTGCCGCCAGCCAGCCAGCCACCACAGGAGGTTTCAGGCTCTGATATTGTCAAGAGAAGGTTTTCTATAGGTGAAATTAACCTGGCTCAGGTCTGCAGCTGGAAACCAAGAAAGGCCTTGCTGAATCACATGAGACTTATGTAAAGATGAAAGGGGCCATATGATCTGGGATGGCAGGTAGCCTAGTGGTTAGAGTGTTGGGCCAGTAACTGAAAGGTTTCTAGATCAAATCCCTGAGCTGACAAGGTAAAAATCTGTCATTCTGCCCCTGAACAAAGCAGTTAACTCACTGTTCCTAGGCCGTCATTGTAAATAAGAATTTGTTCTTAACTGACATGCCTAGTTAAATTAAACTTTATTTTTTATTTTTAATCTGGCATTGAAAAAAAAAGATAATCTGAAGTACATTTAAGTGTATGACAGTATTTGTGGGCCTACCGATCATTTAGGACTAATTTGAATCCTTGCTCACCCTTGTTTCCTGCTGTCGCTGCAGTCCATATCAACATAATGACATAGGGGAAACATCACCAGGCTGTGTTATCCTTACATAATCATAGTGAAAGAAGGCTGCTGGATAAGTGTAGTAAATGTAAACCTACCCAGGTGAAGGTGTGGACTAATTCATATTCAATAAAATGTAAGTTAGTCAACACTTTCACTGGGGTAAGTTTACACTTTAATCTATACAAGTACAAATAAGGCCTACCTCTGTCTCGAGTCATTTTACCGAACCCACAGTGTTGTGGATTGGCTGGTTTTTATGACTTCTTGCAAATGCTGGTGGAGGCATACGTTATCAGGTTTCCACTAGTTCTTGTATCCACAAAATCTGATTTCACAGCCACAATGTCAGATTCCTCAAACACAAAGTCAGATTCTACCGCCACAAAGTCAGATACTGCAGCCACAAAGTCAGATTTCACAGCCACAAAGTCAGATTCCTCAAACACAGTCAGATTCTACAGCCACAAAGTCAGATACCTTAGCCACAAAGTCAGATTCCACAGCCACAAAGTCAAAATTGCCCATACAGAAAAGTAATATATGGCAATATATTTATATTACGTATATGTATTATATGGGCATATATGGTGGAAACATACATGTATCCACACATATAAGTACATATAGTGCCTTCAGAAAGTATTCATACCCCTTGACTTATTCCACATTTTGTTGTGTTACAGCCTGAATTCAAAATGGATTTTATAGATTTTTTTTCTCACTCATCTACAAGCAATGCCCCATAATGACAAAGTGAAAACATGTTCTTTGGAATTTTTGCTAATGTTTTGAAAATGAAATACAGAAATATCTAATTTACGTAAGTATTCACACCCCTGAGTCAATACTTTATAGAAGCACCTTTTGGCAGCATTTACAGTTATGAGTCTTTCTGGGTAAGTCTCTAAGAGCTTTTCACACCTGGATTGTACAACATTTGCCCATTTATTCTTTTCAAAATTCTTCAAACTCTGTAACATTAGTTATTGATCATTGCTAGACAACCATTTTCAGGTCCTTTTGCCATCGATTTTTTTATGTAGATTTAGGTCAAAACTGTAACTCAGCCACTCAGGAACATTCACTGTCTTCTTGGTAAGCAACTCCAATGTAGATTTGGCCTTATGTTTCAGGTTATTGTCCTGCTGAAAGGTGAATTAATCTCCTAGTGTCTGATTGAAAGCATACTGAACCAGTTTTTCCTCTAGGATTTTGCCTTTGCTCCATTCCATTTCCTTTTTATCCTGAAAAACTTCCCAGTCCTTAACGATTACAAGCATACCCATAACATGATGCAGCCACCACTATGCTTGAAAATATGGAGAGTGCTACTCAGTAATGTGTTGTATTGGACATGCCCCAAACATAACCCTTTGTATTCAGGATGAAAAGGTAATTACTTTGCCATATTTTTTGCAGTATTACTTTAGTGCCTTGTTGCAAACAGGATGCAAGATTTTGAATATTTTCATTCTATACAGGCTTCCTTCTTTTCAATTAGGTTAGTATTGCGTGTAACTACAATGTTGTAGATCCATCCTCAGTTTTCTCCTATCACAGCCTGTGACTATTTTAAAGTCACCATTGGCCTAATGGTGAAATCCCTGAGTAGTTATCATCCTCTCCAGCAACTGAGTAAGGAAGGAGTCGAACGACGCCTGAATCTTTGTAGTGACTGTGTCACGCCCTGATCTGTTTCACCTGTCTTTGTGCTTGTTTCCACCCCCCTCCAGGTGTCGCCCATCTTCCCCATTATCCCCTGTGTATTTATACCTGTGTTCTCCGTTTGTCTGTTGCCAGTTTGTTTTGTTCGTAGAACCTACCAGCGTTTTTCACCTTGCTCCTGTCTTGTCTAAGTTCCTGTTTTTCTAGTTTTCCCGGTTTTGACACTTTTGCCTGTCCTGACCCTGAGCCTGCCTGCCATCCTGTATCTTTGCCCCACTACTCTGGATTACTAACCTCGGCCTGACCTGACCCTGAGCCTGCATGCCGTCCTGTACCTTTGCCCCTGTTGTTGTAATAAACATTGTTACTGGGTCTTACGTGATAGACTGGGTGTATTGATACACCATGCAAAGTGTAACTAATGACTTAATCATGCTCAAAGGGATATTCAATGTCTGCTTTTTTTTTTACCCATCTACCAATAGGTGCCCTTCTTTGGGAAACCTCCTGGTCTTTGTGGTTGATTCTGTGTTTGAAATTCACCGCTCAACTGAGGGACCTTACAAAAAATGATGTAAAACAGAGTGAGGCCATGCAACTTGTGACTTGTTAAGCACATTTTTTAATCCTGAAATAATTTAGGTTTGCCATAACAAAAGGGTTGAATACTTATTGATTCAACACAATGTAGCTTTTCATTTTTTATTAATTTGTACAAATGTTGAAAAACATAATTCCACTTTGACGTTACGGGGTATTGTGTGTAGGCCAGTGACAAAAAAATCTGAATATGTTCTGAAGGCACTGTATATGTCGCATATACAGTACTAGTCAAAAGTTTGAACACACCTACTCATTCAAGGGTTTTTCTTTATTTTTATTATTTTCTACATTGTAAAATAATAGTGAAGACATAGTGAAGACATCAAAACTATGAAATAACACATATGGTATCATGTAGTAACCAAAAAAGTGTTAAACAAATCAAAATGATCCTGTTGAAAAACAAATGATAGTGCCACTAAGCGAAAACCAGATGGGATGGCGTATCGTTGCAGAATGCTATGGTAGCTATGCAGGTTGAGTGTGCCTTGAATTCTAAATAAATCACAGACAGTGTCACCAGCAAAGCACCCCCACACCATCACACCTCTGCCTCCATGCTTCACGGTGGGAACCACACATGCAGAGATCTTACGTTTACCTACTCTGCGTCTCACAAAGACACGGCAGTTGGAACCAAAAATCTCACATTTGGACTCATCAGACCAAAGGACAGATTTCTACCGGTCTAATGTCCATTGATTGTGTTTTTTTGGCCCAAGCAGGTCTCTTCTTATTATTGGTGTCCTTTAGTAGTGTTTTTATTGTTGCAGCAATTACACCATGTAGGCCTGATTCACGCAGTCTCCTCTGAACAGTTGATGTTGAGATGTGTCTGTTACCATTTATTTGGGCTGCAATCTGAGGTGCAGTTAAACTCTAATGAACTTATCCTCCGCAGCAGAGGTAACTCTGGGCCTTCCTTTCTGGTGGCGGTCCTCATGAGAGCCAGTTTCATCATAGCGCTTGATGGTTTTTGCGACTGCACTTGAAGAAACTTTCGAAGTTCTTGAAACTTTCCGCATTGACTGACCTTAACTTCTTAAAGTAATGATGGACTGTCGTTTCTCTTTGCTTATTTGAGCTGTTCTTGCCATAAAATGGACTTGGTCTTTTACCAAATAGAGCTATCTTCTGTATACCACCACTACCTTGTCACAACACAACTGATTGGCTCAAACGCATTAAGAAGGAAAGAAATTACACAAATTAACATTTAACATGGCACACCTGTTAACCTCTCTGGGATATGTGGGACGCTAGCGTCCCAACTGGCCAACATCCAGTGAAAATGCAGAGCGCCAAATTCAAATAAATTACTATAAAAATGTAACTTTGATCACACATTCAATATACAAAATTAAAGCTACACTTGTTGTGAATCCAGCCAACGTGTCAGATTTCAAAAATGCTTTACGGCGAAAGCAAACGATATCTGAGGATAGCGCCCAAGCAAACAAACACAGACCATCATATTTCAACCCTCCAGGCGCGACACAAAACGCAGAAATAAAGATAATTCATGCCTTACCTTTGACGAGCTTCTTCTGTTGGCACTCCAATATGTCCCATAAACATCACAAATGGTCCTTTTGTTCGATTCATTCCGTCGATATATATCCAAAATTTCCATTTATTTGGCGCGTTTGATCCTGAAAAACACTGGTTCCAACTTGCGCAACGTGACTACAAAATATCTCAAAAGTTACCTGTAAGCTTTGTCCAAACATTTCAAGCTACTTTTGTAATACAACTTTAGGTATTTTTTTAACGTAAATAATCAATCAAATTGAAGATGGGATATACATCTGTGTTCAATACCGGAGGAAAACAAAGTGTAGCTAGCTTTCAGGTCACGTGCCTCTAACAAAGAGTACACTTCCCTCGAGCATCATTCTGAACATGGCTACTTCTTCATTTCTCAAAGGAAAAACCTCAACCAATTTCTAAAGACTGTTGACATCCAGTGGAAGCGATAGGAACTGCAAGAAGGTCCCTTAGAAATCTGGATTCCCAATGAAAACCCATTGAAAACAGAGTGACCTAAAAAAAAAAGAATCTGAATGGATTGTCCTAATATGCATATCTTAGGTTTTGGGCCTGAGTAGCAGGGAGTTTACTTTGGACATGCTTTTCATCCGGACGTGAAAATACTGCCACCTATCCCAGAGAAGTTAATTGAAATCGAGGTGACTACCTCATGAAGCTGGTTGAGAGAATGCCAAGACTGTGCAAAGCTGTCATCAAGGCAAAGGGTGGCTATGTTGAAGAATCTCAATTATAAAATATATTTGGATTTGTTTAACACTTTTTTGGTTACTACATGATTCCATATCTATTATTTCATAGTTTTGATGTCTTCACTATTATTTTACAATGTAGAAAATAGTAAAAATAAAGAAAAACCCTTCAATGACTAGGTGTGTTCCAAACTTTTGACTTGTACTTTATGTCCCTTATAGGCCGATGAAACGGGGGGATAGTTTATAGGACTCTACTCGGAGGGGCAGGTCCAGAGTGGAAAGCCATACCCTCTGCCTGAGCCGATAGCGGGGAGCATGGGTCCGGTGGCGATCCACCTGTCACTGATACCTGGATGTGGTCTTCAGAAGAGCAGCCCGGGCTCTCTTCCAGGTATGGCGACAGTGGCAGAGGGTATGCTGACTTCTTCCTCTTGCTCAGGGATGAGCGGGGGCTGATTTCCCAAGGAACACTCGAAGGGCGAGAGACCAGTGACTAAGCAGGGAAGGGTGTTATCCCCCGTGCATCCCACAAAGGCAGAGGTGTTGCTAACATTTACAATAGCAAATTTCAATTTACAAAAAAAAAAAGACGTTTTCGTCTTTTGAGCTTCTAGTCATGAAATCTATGCAGCCTACTCAATCACTTTTTATAGCTACTGTTTACAGGCCTCCTGGACCATATACAGCGTTCCTCACTGAGTTCCCTGAATTCCTATCGGACCTTGTAGTCATAGCAGATAATATTCACATTTTTGGTGATTTTAATATTCACATGGAAAAGTCCACAGACCCACTCCAAAAGGCTTTCGGAGCCATCATCGACTCAGTGGGTTTTGTCCAACATGTCTCTGGACCTACTCACTGTCACAGTCATACTCTGGACCTAGTTTTGTCCCATGGAATAAATGTTGTAGATCTTAATGTTTTTCCTCATAATCCTGGACTATCGGACCACCATTTTATTACGTTTGCAATCGCAACAAATAATCTGTTCAGACCCCAACCAAGGAGCATCAAAAGTCGTGCTATAAATCCTCAGACAACACAAAGATTCCTTGATGCCCTTCCAGACTCCCTCTGCCTACCCAAGGACGTCAGAGGACAAAAATCAGTTAACCGCCTAACTGAGGAACTCAATTTAACCTTGCGCAATACCCTAGATGCAGTCGCACCCCTAAAAACTAAAAACATTTGTCATAAGAAACTAGCTCCCTGGTATACAGAAAATACTCGAGCTCTGAAGCAAGCTTACAGAAAATTGGAACGGAAATGGCGCCACACCAAACTGGAAGTCTTCCGACTAGCTTGGAAAGACAGTACCGTGCAGTATCGAAGAGCCCTCACTCCTGCTCGATCATCCTATTTTTCCAACTTAATTGAGGAAAATAAGAACAATCCGAAATGTCTTTTTGATACTGTCGCAAAGCTAACTAAAAAGCAGCATTCCCCAAGTGAGGATGGCTTTCACTTCAGCAGTAATAAATTCATGAACTTCTTTGAGGAAAAGATCATGATCATTAGAAAGCAACGGACTCCTCTTTAAATCTGCATATTCCTCCAAAGCTCAGCTGTCCTGAGTCTGCACAACTCTGCCAGGACCTAGGATCAAGAGAGACACTTTAGTGTTTTAGTACTATATCTCTTGACACAATGATGAAAATAATAATGGCCTCTAAACCTACAAGCTGCATACTGGACCCTCTTCCAACTAAACTACTGAAAGAGCTGCTTCCTGTGCTCGGCCCTCCTATGTTGAACATAATAAATGGTTCTCTATCCACCGGATGTGTACCAAACTCACTAAAAGTGGCAGTAATAAAGCTTCTCTTGAAAAAGCCAAACCTTGACCCAGAAAATATAAAAAACTATCGGCTTATATCGAATCTTCCATTCCTCTCAAAAAAATTTGAAAAAGCTGTTACCTTTTAATGGCGTCAGACCGAGGCTCTGCATCTGTCCTCGTGCTCCTAGACCTTAGTGCTGCCTTTGATATCATCGTTCACCACATTCTTTTGGAGAGATTGGAAACCCAAATTGGTCTACACGGACAAGTTCTGGCCTGGTTTAGATCTTATCTGTCGGAAAGATATCAGTTTGTCTCTGTGAATGGTTTGTCCTCTGACAAATCAACTGTACATTTCGGTGTTCCTCAAGGTTCCGTTTTGGGAACTCTATTGTTTTCACTATATATTTTACCACTTGTGGATGTCATTCGAAAACATAATGTTAACTTTCACTGCTATGCGGATGACACACAGCTGTACATTTCAATGAAACCTGGTGAAGCCCCAAAATTGCCCTCGCTAGAAGCCTGTATTTCAGACATAAGGAAGTGGATGGCTGCAAACTTTCTACTTTTAAACTCGGACAAAACAGAGATGCTTGTTCTAGGTCCCGAGAAACAAAGAGATCTTCTGTTGATTCTGACAATTAATATTGATGGTTGTAAAGTCATCTCAAATAAAACTGTGAAGGACCTCGGCGTTACTCTGGACCCTGATCTCTCTTTTGACGAACATATCAAGACTGTTTCAAGGACAGCTTTTTTCCATCTACGTAACATTGCAAAAATCAGAAACGTTCTGTCCAAAAATGATGCAGAAAAATTAATCCATGCTTTTGTTACTTCTTGGTTAGACTACTGCAATACTCTACTTTCCGGCTACCCGGATAAAGCACTAAATAAACTTCAGTTAGTGCTAAATACGGCTGCTAGAATCCTGACTAGAACCAAAAAGTTTGATCATATTAATCCAGTGCTAGCCTCCCTACACTGGCTTCCTGTTAAAGCAAGGACTGATTTCAAGGTTTTACTGCTAACCTACAAAGCATTACATGGGCTTGCTCCTACCTATCTTTCCGATTTGGTCCTGCCGTACATACCTACACGTACGCTATGGTCACAAGACGCAGGCCTCGTAATTGTCCCTAGAATTTCTAAGCAAACAGCTGGAGGCAGGGCTTTCTCCTATAGAGCTCCATTTTTATGGAATGGTCTGCCTACCCATGTGAGAGACGCAGACTCGGTCTTGACCTTTAAGTCTTTACTGAAGACTCATCTCTTCAGTGCGTCATATGATTGAGTGTAGTCTGGCCCAGGAGTGTGAAGGTGAACGGAAAGGCTCTGGAGCAACGAACCGCCCTTGCTGTCTCTGCCTGGCCGGTTCCCCTCTCTCCACTGGGATTCTCTGCCTCTAACCCTATTACAGGGGCTGAGTCACTGGCCTACTGGTGCTCTTTCATGCCGTCCCTAGGGGGGGGTGCGTCACTTGAGTGGGTTGAGTCACTGACGTGATCTTCCTGTCTGTGTTGGCGCCCCCCCCCCTTGGGTTGTGCCGTGGCGGAGATCTTTGTGGGCTATACTCGGCCTTGTCTCAGGATGGTAGGTTGGTGTTTGAAGATATCCCTCTAATGGTGTGGGGGCTGTGCTTTGGCAAAGTGGGTGGGGTTATATCCTTCCTGTTTGGCCCTGTCTGGGGGTATCGTCGGATGGGGCCACAGTGTCTCCTGACCCCTCCTGTCTCAGACTCCAGTATTTATGCTGCAGTAGTTTGTGTCGGGGGGCTAGGGTCAGTTTGTTATATCTGGAGTACTTCTCCTGTCTTATCTGGTGTCCTGTGTGAATTTAAGTATGCTCTCTCTAATTCTCTCTTTCTCTCTTTCTTTCTCTCTCTCGGAGGACCTGAGCCCTAGGACCATGCCTCAGGACTACCTGGCATGATGACTCCTTGCTGTCCCCAGTCCACCTGGCCGTGCTGCTGCTCCAGTTTCAACTGTTCTGGCTGCGGCTATGGAACCCTGACCTGTTCACCGGACGTGCTACCTGTCCCAGACCTGCTGTTTTCAACTTTCTAGAGACAGCAGGAGCGGTAGAGATACTCTTAATGATCGGCTATGAAAAGCCAAAAGCCAATGACATTTACTCCTGAGGTGCTGACTTGCTGCACCCTCGACAACTACTGTGATTATTATTATTTGACCATGCTGGTCATTTATGAACATTTGAACATCTTGGCCATGTTCTGTTATAATCTCCACCCGGCACAGCCAGAAGAGGACTGGCCACCCCTCATAGCCTGGTTCCTCTCTAGGTTTCTTCCTAGGTTTTGGCCTTTCTAGGGAGTTTTTCCTAGCCACCGTGCTTCTACATCTGCATTGCTTGCTATTTGGGGTTTTAGGCTGGGTTTCTGTATAGCACTTTGAGATATCAGCTGTTGTAAGAAGGGCTATATAAATACATTTGATTTGATTTGTTATGTTACGGGCGTATTTCACCCACACGAGATGCTGGCTCCAGGTGGTGGAGTTGGTGGAGACGAGGCAACGAAGAGCCGTCTCCAGGTCCTGATTGGCTCGCTCCAACTGGCCGTTAGATTTGGGGTGAAAACCAGAGGACAGGCTGGCCGACGACTCAATGAGGGTGCAGAACGTCTTCCAGAAGCGGGATGAGAATTGAGGACCATGACCAGAGACCATGTCGAACGAAAGTCCAAGGACCCGGAAGATGTGCTGCACCATGAGCTCAGCCGTCTCCTTGTCTGAGGTGTGGTGTTGCTATCTGACGGAGGAAGAACAGTAACAAAGTCCAGGGATATATGGGACCTGTGGCGGTGAGGAGCAAGGAGTGGTTGTAGAAGGCCAGCCGTAGCTTGCCTCTGAGTCTTATTTTGTGCACACGTAGCTTGCCTCTGAGTCTTATTTTGTGCACACACAGTGCAGGCGGCGACGAATGCTGCAACATCAGGAACCATGGAAGGCCACCAAAAGCGTTGTCGGATGAAAGCCAGGGTCCGACCGGAGCCTGGATGGCAGGTCCATCTCGAGGAATGTGCCCATTCCAGGACCAGAGAATGGGCAGACTCTGGGACAAACATTCGGTTAGCCAGAGCCCCCCCTGCGCCTTACGGACCAGGCACTCTACCCCAGAGTGCAGCCGGTAGACAGGATGCAGGGGGGATGGTCTCAGGGTCAGACGGAGTAGCAGCGGGGATATACAAATGTGAGAGTGCATCAGGCTTCACATTCTTAGACGCCGGGCGGTAGGGGAGAGTGAAATTGAACCGGGTGAATAACAAGGCCCAACAAGCCTGCCTAAAGTTGAGGCGTTTTGCGATGTGTAGATATTCCAGGTTCTTATGGTCAGTCCACACTAAGAATTGGTGTTCCACCCCCTCCAACCAGTGCCTCCTCTCCTCCAACGCCATCTTGATGATGAAGTGTTCTCGATTTCCCACATCATAGTTCCCCTCAGCAGGGGTAAGACAATGGGAGTGAAAAGCTCAGGGGTGCAGCTTTGGGTCCTGGGCAGAAAGCTGGGACAGGGCGGCCCCCACGCCGACATCCGAGGCGTCGACCTCCACCACAAACTGAGGGGACGGGTCTGGATGGATTAAGATGGGGGCTGTAGTGAATCGATTTACACCAAGACAGTCGTAAAGCGGGTACAACAAAACCTATTCCCCCTCAGGAGACTGAAAAGATTTGGCATGCGTCCTCAGATCCGCTGCACCATCGAGGGCATCCTGACGGGTTGCATCACTGCCTGGTATGGCAACTGCCCGGGCTCCGACCGCAAGGCACTACAGAGGGTGGTGCATTCGGCCCAGTACATCACCGGGGCCAAGCTTCCTGCCATCCAGGACCTCTATACCAGGCGGTGTCAGAGGAAGGCCCTAAAAATCGTCAAAGACTCCAGCCACCCTAGTCATAGACTGTTCTCCCTGCTACCGCACGGCAAGCGGTTTCGGAGCGCCAAGTCTAGGTCCAAGAGGCTTCTAAACAGCTTCTACCCCGCACGGCAAGCGGTTTCGGAGCGCCAAGTCTAGGTCCAAGAGGCTTCTAAACAGCTTCTACCCCAAAGCCATAAGACTCCTGAACATCTAATCAAATGGCTACCCAGACTATTTGCCCCCCCACGCTGCTACTACTCTCTGTTATTATCTATGCATAGCCAATAACAACCCTACCTGCATGTACATAATTATCTCAATTACCTCGACACCGGTGCCCCCGCACATTGACACATTGACTCTGTACTGGTACCCCCTGTATATAGCCCCGCTATTGTTATTTACTGCTGCTCTTTAATTATTTGTTTTTCTTATCTCTTACTTTTAAAAAACCTTTTTAAAGGTATTTTCTTAAAACTGCATCGTTGGTTAAGGGCTTGTAAGTAAGCATTTCACTGTAAGGTTTACACCTGTTGTATTCGGGGGATGTAACAAACACATTTTGATTTAAATTGATGTTTGAGGTCAGAGAACGCCCGGTCAGCTGCTGGAGACCACGTGAATGGAACCTTTGGAGAGGTGAGTGCTGAGAGGGGGGAGGCCAGTGTTGTGATGTGACTGTCATTAATCTGATGACTGTTATTATATTTTATCAACTAACTATGTTTAATTGTTACTCGATTAAATTAATCATGTAACAATTAACTCATTAGGTATGGGGCACCACGGGAAACAATGGGATCTCCCGACTTAAACTCTAAAGATATATAGATATCTCTTACATCAATAACAGTCACTTATTAATCATTATTACCTCATATCAGTCTCATTCTGAACGTCGCATACTCCTTGATATCTGCAACAACCCTAACCTTATTGATGAATCATCAATACACAAATTGGCTTAATTATTTATTTACTAACTATCAACATAATAACACAGAAAACATAAACGTTGTAGGTTATTGATTACTAACGTAATACAACTTATTTTACCAGGTAAGTTGACTGAGAACCCGTTCTCATTTACAGCAACGACCTGGGGAATAGTTACAGGATAGAGGAGGGGGATGAATGAGCCAATTGTAAGCTGGGGATGATTAGGTGACAAATGATCGTATGATGGACAGCTTGGGAATTTAGCCAGGATACCGGGGTAAACACCCCTACTCTTACGATAAGTGCCATGGGATCTTTAATGACCTCAGAGAGTCAGGACACCCATTTAACGTCCCATCCGAAAGACAGCACCCTAGACAGGGAATTCTTTAGACCAGAGGAAAGAGTGCCTCCTACTGGCCCTCCAACACCACTTCCAGCAGCATCTGGTCTCCCATCCAGGGACTGACCAGGACCAACAATGCTTAGCTTCAGAAGCAAGCCAGCAGTGGGATGCAGGGTGGTATGCTGCTGGCTTACAACGAAACCAGGTCCCTAGTGGACTAACGAAAGCATGACCGTTTGATTATAAAAGATGGAGGGATGGAAATAGAGGGAGTGGGAGAGACAAAGATAGTCAACTATCGTTGTTATATTTGGAAGCTACGCTCACGGAAATATGAATACTTAGCACCCTAACCACCGCTCCATTCGGATTAGAAATGCAATATATATTTCCACGTAGCTGTCTTTCTCTTGAACTCGATGGGTCCTATGGTGAAGTTGTCGAGGGATGTAAGACTCTGATTTGTTTACCAGAGTTCACAATGTCCTTTGTAGAGATTCTCTGGTAGTGGAGTGGTTGTTTGACAGATACTTCAGATGTACCAATGGTTGTCTGAGAGGGATCTGTTCTTCCCCTCGTGTCTTTGTTCAAATGTCCTAGACTACTTTACATGCCAGTTGCAGACTGGTAAATGCTACGGTCTAGTGAGTTTCTTCTTCTTGTGAGAGAGTTTCAGAGTTTCACCATTTCAAACATATGGACTAACGTCTCACGTTTTCTGGTCTGTAGAGTTTAAACCATTTGTCACATTCAGCTCGCGCTGTATGTTGGCTGGTCTCGTAGTGGTCTCAAGGTTGATTATTCAGGTTCAGGCTCCCGACCACTTTACACGCCAGCAGCAACCCGGTATGTTTTGGTCTCGTTGTGGGGGTTATCTCCTCATCTAGTGTTGGTTTTCAGAAGTTCCAACCATTTCGTAACGTAAGGAGGCATTCCGTCATTCTTACACAAACTCTGAGCTCACTTGGGCATGGCTACTGACTGTGCATATGTGAAAAACAATTATCTCATTAGAATACTAAAATCACATTTCTATCTTTTCAAAAATACTCTCATACTTAATAATTTATTTTACACAACATTTAGATGTAAACTTAACAGATAGGAATTCTAACTTGCAGTATTTGTGTTATACAGTTTTTAATGACATCACAAAAGCATAAACAATGTGACAGGATTATTCTTTAGATCCCCAGGACCATTTTTAACATTCCTATCTTATGAATATTGTTCCAAAGTCCATTATCTTGGAGAAAAAGGTTTTGGCAGCAAAAGTCTTTCTGTAACAAATATATTTCAGTCTTCCCATAATAGAGAGCCAGAGGGAGTTTCTGTAAACTCCCTCTGTTAAGTCATAAAACCGTCCCAACTCCCCCCTCTCCTCTCCTGTGGGAGAGAGAGGGGGCGGGGAGGGGGGGGGTCTGGCTATCTGTCAGGCTTTGCCAGCTGATCTGGCACCTTTGATCCTCACCAAGGAGAGAGAGTCAAGACACCAGGGTGCTCTAAAAGTTTGCAAAACCAGGAAACGTTGCAGCTGCATTCTGGATGTGGGTTGAGGCCAATCCCCTACCGCTCTCACCCTGACTGGATCCATTTGTATATGTCTTGCAGCGAGGACGTATCCTAGGAAGGAGATGGTGGAGAGATGGAATTCACACTTCTCTGCTTTAACGAAAAGCTGGTTCTCCAGGAGACGCTGAAGGACCTGTCAAACGTGGAGGACGTGCTCTTGAGCTGAACGGGAAAAGACAAGGATGTTGTCAAGGTAGACAAACAGAAACCGGTTCAGCATGTCCCGGAGCACATCTTTGACCAGGGCCTGGAACACAAAGGGAGCATTGGTCAGTCCGAATGGCATAACCAAGTACTCGTAGTGCCCGCTAACAGTGTTAACCTCTACTTCATCACCATCCCTGATCCGGGAGCATCCTCATCAGTAAAAAAGATGACTAACATAGCCTAGCATAGCGCCACAAGTAAATACTAGCATATAAATATCATGAAATCACAAGTCCAATACAGCAAATGAAAGATACACATCTTGTGAATCCAGCCATCATTTCCGATTTTTAAAATGTTTTACAGCGAAAACACAATATGTATTTCTATTAGCTAACCACAATAGCAAAAGACTCAACCGCATATTTTCACCATTTTTTTACCGCATAGGTAGCTATCACAAAACCGATAAAATAGAGATATAATTAGTCACTAACCAAGAAACAACTTCATCAGATGACAGTCTTATAACATGTTATACAATAAATCTATGTTTTGTTCGAAAAATTTGCATATTTCAGGTATAAATCATAGTTTTACATTGCAGCCACCATCACAAATCTCACCAAAGCAGCTAGAATAACTACAGAGACCAACGTGAAATACCTAAATACTCATCATAAAACATTTATGAAAAATACATGGTGTACAGCAAATGAAAGATAAACATCTTGTGAATCCAGCCAATATTTCAGATGTTTTAAGTGTTTTACAGCGAAAACACAATATAGCATTATATTAGCTTACCACAATAGCCAAACACACAACCGCATTCATTCACCGCAAAGGTAGCGATCGCAAAAAAACATCAAAAGATATCAAATTAATCACTAACCTTGACCAACGTCATCAGATGACAGTCCTATAACATCAGGTTATACAATACACTTATGTTTTGTTCGAAAATGTGCATATTTTGAGCTGAAAACCGTGGTTATACATTGTGAAAATGTAGCAACTTTTTCCCAGAATCTCCGGATATATTTCTGACAGTCACCTAATCTGACCAAATAACTCATCATAAACTTTACTAAAAAATACATGTTGGACAGCAAATGAAAGATACACTAGTTCTTAATGCAATCGCCGTGTTAGATTTTTTAAAATAACTTTACCATAACAAACAGCTTACGTTATAGCGAGACAGCGCCCGCAAAAAGGAAGGAAAATACGACTAAACATTTTCCACAGAAATACGAAATAACATCATAAATGGTTTTTACTTTTGCTGAGCTTCCATCAGAATCTTGTACAAGGAGTCCTTTGTCCAGAATAAATCGTTGTTTGGTTTTAGAATGTCCTCTTCTCCTGTCGAATTAGCAACCTTAGCTAGCCAAGTGGCGCGAAGATGTCCATCTTCACCTAACGCAGAGAACGGAAAACTCCAAAACTCCCGATAAACGTTGAATAATCTGATAAAACTATATTGAAAAAACATACTTTACGATGATATTATCACATGTATCAAATAAAATCAAAGCCGGAGATATTAGCCGTCTATACCGAACGCTTTTCAGAAGCCAATGCTGATGTCCTTCCCGCGCCTTCGAAGACAATGAAATTTTGGTCACGTCATTCCAAGAGCTCTTGTTCGACCTCAGATCAAGCTAGACACCCCATTCCACCTCCCACTGCCTGTTGACATCTAGTGGAAGGCGTATGAAGTGCATGTATATCCATAGATTTCAAGCAAATGAATAGGAAGGCCCTGGAACAGAGCCTCGATTTCAGATTTTTCACTTCCTGTCTGGAAGTTTGCTGCAAAATGAGTTCTGTTTTACTCACAGATATAATTCAAACGGTTTTAGAAACTTGAGAGTGTTTTCTATCCAATAGTAATAATAATATGCATATTGTACGATCTAGAATAGAGTACGAGGCAGTTTAATTTGGCCACGATTTTTTACAAAGTGAAATCAGCGCCCCCATATTGACAAGAAGTTAAAGGCTGTCTTCCACTCGTTTCCTTCCCGTATCCGAACCAGATGGTAGGCATTACAAAGGTCCAACTTTGAGAAGATGGTTGCTCCCTGAAGAGGTTTGAAAGCCGAGGAGATGAGTGGTAGAGGGTAACGGTTTTTAATTAATGCCTGGTAGTCGATACACGGGCACAGGGTTTTGTCCTTCTTCTCCACAAAGAAGAACCCTGCTCCGGCTGAAGAGGCAGATGGACGAACACTCCCTGCAGCAAGAAAGTCCTCAATGTACTCCTCCATAGCCTCGGTTTCCGGACCCGACAGGGAGTAAAGCTGCTCCTGAGGTGATGCAGTGCCCGGGAGAAGGTCAATGGCGCAGTCTTAGGGTCAATGCAGAGGGAGAGACATAGCGCGGGCCTTGTTGAAGACCCACCCGGAGGTCCAGGTACTCTGCGGGAATGGTGGAGAGATTCAAGGCTTCTCCCAAGTCTGCAAGAAGACGTCCCGAGGCAGGTTGTGCCGACTTAAGACACTGCGCATGGCAGAACGCAGTCCAACCCACGATAGAACCAGTAGCCCAGTCGATCAGAGGATTGTGCTTCTGGCTGTGAATATCCCAAAACCGGGGTGGTTTGGAGAGGGGTACGAGTAATGGGAGATTGGAAAATCCTCGAAAATGCTCACCAGAGTACTCGTACCTACACGTGAGCCTGGTCTTTTTAATGGACAGGTAGAAATAAAATGTTGTGTAGTCCCGCAATACAGACAGCTCCTAGTGCTCAACCTGTGTAAACGTTCATCCGGAGACAATCTAGCCCTTCCCAGTAGCTTGGGTTCTGGAGGATGCGAGTCGACCACCCTCTGTGATTCCTGTGGGCACTCGGGTGACCTCGGATTCTCTCGGGAAGGTAGACATCAGGAACTTCCGGGATTCCTTGATAGGTGAGGGGTGAGCAGTGAACGAGCGAGTGTGACCGGGAACAGACCTCCTCTCCCTCCTACGTTCCCGTAGCCGCCCATCGATCCATACGGTCAAGGCGATGAGGGAGTCGAGGTCCATGGGAAGCTCCCGGGCTGCGAGCTCATCGAATCCGTGAAGGAACGTGTTGAAAGGGGCTTCTGGGTGTCTGGCACTCTCAGCCGCCAACGTGCGAAAATCCACTGCTTAGTCTGCCACACTACGGGAGTCTTGACGTAGTTGGAGCAGCTTACGAGCAGCCTCTCTCCCGGACAAAGGAGAATCGAACACTTTTCGTACCTCTGCCACTAACTCCTCGAGACTGAGGCAAACGGTGGACTGTTGCTCCCACAGCACCGTATCCCAGGCATGTGCCCTCCCGGACATAAGCATTATGCGGTACGCTATCATCGAGTGGTATGAGGGGAATGAAGAAGGCTGCATCTCGAAGATGAGGGAGCACTGGGAGAGAAAAGCCCGGCAGGTTCCAGAATCTCCAGCGTAGCTCTCCGGAGGAGGTAAGCGAGGTTCTTGGGACACCGGGGTAGGCTGGGAAGAAGCGCCGCTTGTTTGGCGGGGTGGCTGAGAGTCTGGGGGATTACTGTTGTGGCTTGCTTCCTAGTAGGGAATCCACGGGAATTGCTCAAGCAATGTATTGAATGCATGGTCATGGCGTTCTACCAGGGTATGGAGTCCCTCCCTAAGGCTTTGCAGTAACTCCTCGTCTTCCAATGATGGCTCCTTGGGAGGAGACAGCGTTGTGGAGCTGGTCCAAGTCTGCTGAGCCAGTTCGTACTATCAAGTCTCAGGCTAAGACCCAGATGCAGACACAGGAGGCGGAAAGTACGAGTCTCAGAGTTTATTATAGTACAAGGGGCAGGCAAAAGGTAAGTCAAGCCACGCAAAGAGTCATCGTTTTTTCTTAAGTCCTCAATCTGGATCCCTGCACATTGAAGATCTTGATCACTTTTCTAGCCTCTTTGTACTAAAACCTAATTATGACAAATATACCATATTACGTATTGGATCGTTAAAAAACACAGTGTTTACACTACCTTGTAGTTTACCAATAAAATGGGCGGATGGTGAAGTAGACATACTTCCAAATCAAATCAGACTTTATTTGTCACATGTGCAGAATACAACAAGTGTAGACCTTACCTTGAAATACTTACTTGCAAGCCCTTAACCAACAGTGCAGTTCAAGAAGAGTTAATAAAATATTTACCAAATAAACTAAAGTAAAAAATAATAGGAAGTAACACAATAAAATAACAATAACAAGGCTATATACAGGGGTCAGTGTGCGGGGTACAGGTTAGTTAAGGTAATTTGTACATGTAGGTAGGGGTGAAGTGACTACGCATAGATAATAAACAGCGAGTAGCAGCAGTGCACAAAACAAATGGAGGGGGGTGTAAATGTAAATAGGTGGCCATTTGATTAATTGTTCAGCAGTCTTATGGCTTGGGGGTAGAAGCTGTTAAGGAGCCTTTTGGTCCTAGACTTGGCGCTCCGGTACCATTTGCCGTGCGGTAGCAGAAAAAACAGTCTATGACTTGGGTGACTGGAGTCTCTGACAGTTTTATGGGCTTTCCTCTGTCACTGCCTATTATATAGGTCCTGGAAGGCAGGAAGCTTGGTCCCAGTGATGTACTGGGCTGTACGCACTACCCTCTGTAGCACCTTACGGTCAGATGCCGAGCAGTTGCCATACCAGGCAGTGATGCAACCGGTTAGGATGCTCTCGATGGTGCAGCTGTATAACTTTTTGAGGATCTGGGGACCCTTGCCAAATCTTTTCAGTCTCCTGAGGGGGAAAGGGTTTTGTCGTGCTCTCTTTACGAATGTCTTGGTTGGTGTGTTTGGACCATGATAGTTCGTTGGTGATGTGTACACCAAGGAACTTTAAACTCTCGACCCGCTCCACTACAGCCCTGTCGATGTTAATGAGGGCTTGTTCGGCCCGCAGTTTCCTGTAGTCCACGATCAGCTCCTTTGTCTTGCTCACATTGAGGGAGAGGTTGTTGTCCTGGCACCACACTGCCAGTTCTCTGACCTCCTTGTAGGCTGTCTTGTCGTTGTTGGTGATCAGTCCTGCCACTGTTGTGTCGTCAGCAATCTTAATGATGGTGTTGGAGTCGTGTTTGGCCATGCAGTCGTGGGTGAACAGGGAGTACAGGAGGGGACTAAGTACACACCCCTGAGGGGCCAATGCTTGGTATTCACATCTCAAAAAATATAAATGAACTTACCACAATCAATTTCAAAAGAAAGTTAGCAAAAATAGATAAGATACTGTAACCATGGAGAGGTAAATACTTGTCTATTTATGGAAGAATCGCATTGATTAACTCTTTGATCCTATTACAGTTTATTTACTTTCTAATGGCACTGCCTACTCAAGACGACTCGTTTTTTAAATCATATGAGCAAAAAATATTTCATTCCATATTTGGAATGCTAAGCCAGACAAAATTAAACGTGTCTATTTATATAATGAATATGAGTTTGGGGGGTAAAAATGATTAAATATTAAAGCTTTAAACCTCTCACTAAAAGCTTCACTCATACATAAAGTATACTTAAACCCGAAAGGGCTCTCCAGTAGATTATTAATAAAGGCTCATCCTTTGTTAAAAATGGCCTTTTTGCCTTTATACGGTGTCGTGTCTTTGGCATCATTAAAACTGAAGACTTATCTTTATCAAAAATTCACTGTAATTATTATTACGTGATTAAACTAACTTAATCATGTAACTGTAATTAACTAGGAAGTCGGGGCACCAAGGAAAATATTCAGATTACAAAGTTATAATTTTCCTAATATAACTTTCAGATATTTTAATATCTGATCACTTAGTCTTCTGATTAATGAATTATTATTTACCTCACTTTAGTCTCATTCCAAAACGTCGTAAATTGTTGGTTATCTGCACGAACCCAGTCTTCACTATGAGTCATCCTGTCACGCCCTGGCCTTAGTATTCTTTGTTTTCTTAATTATTTTAGTTAGGTCAGGGTGTGACATGGGGAATTTATGTGGGTTTTGTAGTGTCTAGGGTGGTTGTAAGGTTTAGGGGGTTTATTTAGAGTAGTTGGGTTTATGTTTAGTATAGTTGTCTAGCTGTGTCTATGGTTGAGTGTAGGTGTTTAGGAAAGTCTATGGTTGCCTGAATTGGGTCTCAATTAGAGACAGCTGGTTATTGTTGTCTCTGATTGGGAGCCATATTTAAGGTAACCATAGGCTTTAGCTGTTTGTGGGGAATTGTCTATGTCAGTGTGTAATGGTCAGTGTCAGCACCATTTTGTATTTATAGCTTCACGGTCGTCTGTTTGTTGTTTTGTTTTGTTAGTTTTTGTAAGAGTGTTTCTTTTCGTGTTACGTCTTCGTCATCTTTATTAAAAGGAAGATGTATTTCTCACACGCTGCGCCTTGGTCATCTCTCTCTACCTTTGACGATCGTGACACATCCATACATCAATTGTCTTAAAATCATTTATTTACTAACTAAGTAATTCACAGAAATGCATCACACAAACAAACAAAATAGATATGTTTACAAAGAAATGATAGGGGGATGTGCCCTAGTGGGCTAAACCGGTATGGCGGCTTGATAATTATAAACCGGTATGGCGGAGTGATAATTATAACAATTGAAATGCTAATCCTTTGCACATGAACGCTCACTCATTCGGGAACAATTGCAATCAATATATATATTTACGCTCAGTGTGTCGTCGGGATCTCTGTTGAAAAGTTCATTTCTGTTGGAGAGTCTGTCCTCCCTCTCTCTCTCTCTCTCTCTCTGTCATGGTTAGAATGGATAGTTCAGAGTGACATTCATTCATGTCGTTATAGAATAGATGTTTCGGCAGTTGTCGGTCTTCGCGTTCAAGGATACCGAATTCCTAGCTGCAGACTAGCAATTAATATCAAAGACTTGTTCTTATTCTGTCGGTATCGATAGTCTAAGAGTTTAACCACGTGGTATGGTTAAAAGATTCAGCCATCTACTCCAACCTTGGCCCTCTCGTGGTAAGCTGGTCTGCAACCTTTAGCCATCTCGTAATTGAGGTAAGCTCGGTCTTCTCTCAAACCTTGGCCCTCTCGTTATCGAGGTAAGCTGGTCTGGTGATAGAAAACCCGGGTGGGGGTTTTATTCGGAAGAGCAGAAAATGGCCTGTCCCATGGCGCCAGACCTTAACCTGTACTGCTCTGGCGTTCCGCCAGCGGAACTCCTCCCACATTCCACTGAAAAGGCAGAGCGCGAAATTCAAAATATATTTTTTAGAAATATTTAACTTTCACACATTAACAAGTCCAATACAGCAAATGAAAGGTACACATCTTGTGAATCCAGCCAACATGTCCGATTTTTAAAATGTTTTACAGCGAAAACAGCACGTATATTTATGTTAGCTCACCACCAAATACAAAAAAGGACAGACATTTTTCACAGCACAGGTAGCATGCACAAAGCCAACCTAACTAACCAAGAACCAACCAAACTAACCAACAAACAACTTCATCAGATGACAGTCTTATAACATGTTATTCAATAAATCTATGTTTTGTTTGAAAAATGTGCATATTTCAGGTATAAATCATAGTTTACATTGCAGCTACAATCAGAAATTGCACCGAAAGCAGACAGAATAATTACAGACACCAACGCCAAATACCTAAATACTCATCATAAAACATTTCTGAAAAATACATAGTGTACAGCAAATGAAAGACAGGCATCTTGTGATTCCAGCCAATATTTCCGATTTATTAAGTGTTTTACAGCGAAAACACAATATAGCGTTATATTAGCTTACCACAATAGCCAGAAACACAAGCCATTTCCCAGCAGCAAAAGTTAGCGATCGTAACAAACCAGTAAAATATATATAATTTTTGACTAACCTTGATAAGGTTCATCAGGTGACAGTCCTATAACATCAGGTTATACATACACTTATGTTTGTTCGAAAATGTGCATATTTAGAGCTGAAATCAGTGGTTATACATTGTGCTAACGTAGCTACTTTTTCCCACAACGTCCGGATTTTTTTCTGACACTTTTTCTGACACACATATTCTGACCAAATAGCTATTCATAAACATAACTAAAAAATACATGTTGTATAGGAAATGATAGATACACTAGTTCTTAATGCAATCGCTGTGTTAGAATTCTAAAAATAACTTCATTACCACATAAGGCTTACGTTATGGCGACCGAGTGCCCAAAACCTGGGCGCAAAACTAATAGTACACAGTTCGACAGATATATGAAATAACATCATAAAATGGGTCCTACTTTTGCTGATCTTCCATCAGAATGTTGTACAAGGTGTCCTTTGTCCAGAACAATCGTTGTTTGGATTTATAACGTCCTTTTTCCCTCTTGAATTAGCAAGCGCACTAGCCAAGTGGCGCGAAGCTCTCCTTTCTGAACAAAGGCACACAACGCAACACGCCTAACGTCCCGAATAAATTTCAAAAATCTAATAAAACTATATTGAAAAAACATACTTTACGATGATATTGTCACATGTATCAAATAAAATCAAAGCCGGAGATAGTAGTCGCCTATAACGAAAGCTTTTCAGAAGGCAATTCCAGGTCCAACCTCGCGCCTTCCTGAAAACAGGAAATGGGTGACACGTCATTCCAAGAGGACTTATTCCATCTCAGACCAAGATAAACACTCCATTTCTTCTCTCACCGCCTCTTGACATCCAGGGGAAGGTGTATGACGTGCATGTATACTAATACGTATCATGCCCATTTATAGGCAGGACCTAGAAGAGAGCATCGATTTCAGATTTTCCACTTCCTGGTCAGGAAGTTTGTGCCAAATGAGTTCTGTTTTACTCACAGATATAATTCAAACGGTTTTAGAAACTAGAGAGTGTTTTCTATCCAATAGTAATAATAATATGCATATTGTACGAGCAAGAATTGAGTACGAGGCCGTTTAAATTGGGCACGTTTTTCCCCCAAAGTGAAAACAGCGCCCTCTGTCCTCAACAGGATAACTGTGCTCATGGGCGGTCCTCTGATTTAGTTAAACTACAAAGGGAATTGGAGTTTCCTTCATTAAACAGTCCAAAATCACATTACACAATTTCACAAACAGTATCATCCTCACTCATTCATCTTATACAACAATTAGATGTAAGCCTCATAGCTTAGGCTATTGTATAAACAGCGTTATGGTAATGTGGCCGTATTGTCTCTAATGAGTTTCACAAAATTGTACCAAACGGACCCGTTCGGAGCTGGATTCTTCACCGATCTTTTATACATTCTCCAGAACATAAATATTGTTCGGACCTCAAGTTCTGTGGGGTGGAAGAAATTCCTTTGTTCTCTCTATGAAAACTCACTCTCTCTATATACTGTGGCCATGAGGAGATAATCTCCTCCAGGAATTTATAACCTCTCTGACCACAGCAGCAAGGGTGTAGGAGACAGGGAAGTAGTGGGATGGTGCATAGAAAAGGGCTGGTGCAGAGGGAGGGGGAGTAGTGCTCGCTGTACCCAAAGAGGGCAACATCATGACAACAGATTACGACTTCTCATTTCCGACCAATTGAAAAATAAATGTTGTTTAAGTATCGCCCTTTGTTAACCTTTCTAGGACACACGTTCCACTAGCGGAACCCCCCCCCCACAACATTCCGCTGAAAAGGCAGTGCGGGAAATTCAAAAATATTTTTTTGAAATATGTAACTTTCACACATTAACAAGTGCAATACAGCAAATTAAAGATAAACATCTTGTTAACCTCTTGGCGCACGGATCCCTTTCGCGGGATAATTTTCATCAACAACCGCTGAATTGCAGAGCGCCAAATTCAAAGAAATTGCTAAAAATATTTATATTCATAAAATAACAAGTGCAAAACACAGCTTAGCTTGTTGTTAATCCACCTGTCGTGTCAGATTTTGAAAATATGCTTTACAGCGAAAGCAATCCAAGCGTTTGTGTGAGTTTATCGATCACTAGACAAAACATTACGAACAGCTAGCAGCAATGTAGATTGGTCACGAAAGTCAGAAAAGCAATAAAATGAATCGCTTACCTTTGATGATCTTCGGATGTTTGCACTCACGAGACTCCCAGTTACACAATAAATGTTCCTTTTGTTCGATAAAGATGATTTTTATATCCAAAAACCTCCATTTGGTTTGCGCGTTATGTTCAGTAATCCACAGGCTCGTGCCGGTCATGAAGGGCAGATGAAAATTCCAAATAGTATCAGTAAAGTTCGTAGAAACATGTCAAAGTTTTTTATAATCAATCCTCAGGTTGTTTTTAACATAAATAATCGATAATATTTCAACCGGAGGGTAAACTATTCAATACAAGACAGAAATAAAATGTTGAGGTACCACTTTCGCGCGCAAGAACTAATCAAGGACACTGACGCGATTTGATAAATCTCGCTCATTTTTCAGAATAAAAGCTTGAAACTATGTCTAAAGACTGTTCACACCCTGAGGAAGCCATAGAAAAAGGAAGCTGGTTGATATCCCTTTAAATGAAGGAAAGGCAGGCAATGGAACAGGGATTTTTCAAAATAAGAGGCACTTCAGGGTTGGATTTCCTCAGGTTTTGTCCTGCAAAATCAGTTCTGTTATTCTCACAGACAATATTTTGACAGTTTTGGAAACTTTAGAGTGTTTTCTATCCTAATCTGTCAATTATATGCGTATTCTAGCATATAATTGGGTGGGACGCTAACGTCCCACCAGGCCAACATCCGGTGAAACTGCAGAGAGCTAACATTCTAAATACACCATTCGTTATATTAAACATTCTTGTAAATACATGTATCTTACATCATTTAAAAAATGAACGTCTTATTAATCCAGTCGCTGTGTCAGATTTCAAAAAGGCTTTACTGCGAAAGCAAACCATGCGATTTTCTGAGGACGGCGCCTCGCAAACACAAGTATTACTAGAATTTTCCAACCAAGCATTAGCGTCATGAAAATCAGAAATAACAATAAAATAAATCGCTTACCTTTGAAGATCTTCCTCTGGTGGCAATGCCAAGTGTCCTACCTACACAGTGAATGTTCGTTTTGTTTGATAAAATACATTTTATAGCCTAACACGAAACATTTGTAAACCACTTGCGTCGTGATTTCCGTCTCATTCAACTTTGGACGAAGCGTTCGTGGTAATTACACACACTAAACAAACGTTTATCCAGTCATGGTTAGTTTCATTGCAATCCTCTGGTTGTTACTAACACAACCATACTTGATGGTTCTTTTCCCGGGACGTATTGACCGAAACAAACCGATTTGAAGACACCAATCAATGACCTCATTGCGCACCAATGGTAGGACCGGTCTATCGTTGATTGACTGTATTTTGGCCCAATGACCACTGATCATCTTGAAATCTATCTTGGAAGATAGCCAATGAGCTGAGGTAAACTGCAATATGTAATGGGTATACGTTCGAAGACCAGCCTTTGTCGTAAACTCTGGCGTAAAAGAGGTTCATTCGCCATTGCAAATCCTACTTGACGGAGCCACGAGTGTTATGCATAGCAGTACATAGTCAATAGCATTTTCAACAAGTTTATATATTTAAATTATGGTGAATAAATCAGGAAAAGCTAAAACAAAGTCTAGGTATACAGATTTAACCCAAATTATAGAGGAAATTGATAGAGACAGCGAGACCGAGTTGCTTCAGGAAGATGAATCTTTCAGCGAAGCTAGTTTTGACTCCCAGGCGGAAGACATGTTTCTGCACGGCGAGGATGCCATGCTGGATTGGTGAGTTCTAATGCTAATGTCATTGTTTGAAATAAATAATATCAAATATTATTCATTTGAGATTTTTGTTGTTGATTTTCTTATTTTATTTGCAATATATAAAAATATAATCTGTAATGAAATGTGTAAAGTACACATTGGCTATACTGTGTGTGTGTGTGTGTGTGTGTGTGTGTGTGTGTGTGTGTGTGTGTGTGTGTGTGTGTGTGTGTGTGTGTGTGTGTGTGTGTGTGTGTGTGTGTGTGTGTGTGTGTGATATATATTTTTAATTTATTTTACATAAACATGGAATGGAACAGCACTTCACCATAGTGATTATGTTCCCTTTACTCTATATATATATGTTTATTTTACGTGTTGATACAGGGCTCATACGTGAAAGTTTTGTTACTGATTTTTAAAATCTTTCACAGTGGCAGTGATTCTGATTATGAGCCGCCAATGTCTAGGTGTCCATCTCCCTCTGAAGCTGGTTCATCCAGCCGGACCCCCGCTGTCTCCGGCTTCACACCTACCCGGCCATCTAGAGGTGTGAAGTCAGTGACAAAGAAGCGGAGGTGGGGAAGAGAGAAACCTGCAGTCAGAGGGCCAGAGGGTCGTTGGCACTCTGTGTTAGAAGATGATGTGGAACCAAATCCACCAGTTTTTAGACCCAAAAGGCAGCCAGGACCTCAACTAGACATGACTGCAAAGTACAGCCCCCTTCAACTTTTTCAACTGTTTTTCACCTCGTCAGTTGTTGATTCCCTGGTGTCGAACACCAATAAGTACGGGGCTAAGAAGCAGGCAGGAAAGAAGGAGGCATGGAAGACCATTTCCATGTCAGACCTTTTCTGCTACTTTTCAATGGTCATTTACATGGGGCTGGTGAAGTTGAAAACTCTAAGGGACTACTGGAAATCGTCAGCTCTCTATCAACTGCCTTTCCCCATGACTGTCATGTCTTGTAAAATGTTTCTGACTATCTCACGGGCGCTTCACATCAGTGACCCAGAAGTTGATGGGGAAAATGACAAGAAGAGAGGCACACCAAGGTTTGATAGGCTCTGCAAAATCAAACCTCGCTACCCCAACATCGTTGAGGCCTGCAATACCTATTTTCAGCCTGCCCAGAACCTGTCCATCGATGAGAGGATGGTAGCCTCAAAGGCCAGAATCAGCCTCAAACAATACATGCGTAACAAACCAACCAAATGGGGTTACAAAGTGTTTGTTTTGGCTGATTCTGTGTGTGCCTACACTTGCAATTTTTTTGTTTATGAGGGGAAAAACAGTTTTGCTACTGGTAATGGACTGAGTTATGATTCCGTTATGGAGTTATTGGATTTTCAACTGCTGGGGAAGGGCTACAAACTGTTTGTGGACAACTTCTACACAAGCACTAGCCTGTTTGCAGACCTTAGGAAGCGGGATGTGTGGGCTTGTGGCACCATTCGGACCAACAGAGTGGGCTTTCCAAAAACAAAGGTGAACGACATGCCTAAGCGGGCTGAGCAGGGTACCATGCGATGGATTCGTGAAGATGGCCTGCTCTTTGTAAAGTGGATGGATACCAGAGAGGTGGTCATGTGCACAACTATCCACAAGTCCTTCAGTGGCGATCACGTCGTCAGGCGTGTGAAGGACGGTGCCGGGGCATGGACCACAAAACATTTCGCCATTCCAGCTGCTGTGAAGGACTACAACAAGGGCATGGAAGGTGTGGACCTGTCAGATGCGCTGATAGGATACTACAATGTTCTCCACAAGACCATGAAATGGTACAAGACATTTTTCTATCATTTCATTGACATTGCTGTGGTGAATTCCTTCATCCTCAAGAAGGAAATGGCCAAGAGCTGTGGACAGCCCTCCATCTCACAGCTAGCCTTCAGGGAGCTGCTCATCCAGGAGCTTGCTAGCTACAGCAAGTCCACTGCATCACCTTCTGTCCCTTCTGCTCCAACCAGTGGTGTTCACTGTAATTATCATTGGGTACATTTGTGTGGGACACCTGGGTGACTTCATGCTCAATGTCATGTAGCTCGCTCATTTTTTAAGTTATCTGTCTAAAACTTTGCTCAGCTATTGTTGCCATCTTAAGTTCTTCATTCAAATCATCCACAGCATCCTATCTGTATGTGTCACGCCCTGGCCTTAGTTATCTTTGTTTTCTTTATTATTTTAGTTAGGTCAGGGTGTGACATGGGGGATGTTTGTGTGTTTTTGTCTAGTCAAGGGTGTTTGTATTGTCTAGGGGGTTTTGGTAGAGTTGATGGGGTTGTGTTCAGTGTAGGTGTTTAGGTATGTCTATGGTTGCCTGAGTGGTTCTCAATCAGAGACAGCTGTCTATCGTTGTCTCTGATTGGGAGCCATATTTAAGGCAGCCATAGGCATTAGGCAGGTTGTGGGTAATTGTCTACGTCTAAACGTTAGTAGCTTGTGTCTGCACTTTCGTTTTGTAGCTTCACGGTCGTTTGTTGTTAGTTTGTAAAAGTGTTTCGTTTCGTGTTCATCTTCTCACAATAAAAAGGAAGATGTATTCGTATCACGCTGCGCCTTGGTCCTCTCTTCTACATAAAGACGATCGTGACAGAATTACCCAACACAAAAGGACCAAGCAGCGTGTTAAGCAGCAGCAGGAGCAACATACACAGGATTCATGGACTTGGGAGGAAATACTGGACGGTAAGGGACCTTGGGCACAACCGGGAGAATATCGCCTCCCTCGTGAAGAGCTGGAGGCAGCTAAAGCCGAGAGGAGGCGATATGAGGAGGCAGCACGAAAGCGAGGCTGGAAGCCTGAGAGTCAAACCCAAAACTTTCTTGGGGGGGGGGGGGGGGGGCTTCAAGGGAGTGTGGCGAAGTCAGGTAGGAGACCTGCGCCAACTCCCCGTGCTTACTGTGGGAAGTGAGAGTACGGGCAAACACCGTGTTATGCGGTAGAGCGCACGGTGTCTCCTGTACGTGTGCATAGCCCGGTGCGGTACATTCCAGCTCCTTGTATCGGCCGGGCTAGATTGGGCATTGAGCCAGGTGCCATGAAGCTGGCTCAACGCGTCTGGTCTCCAGTACGTCTCCTCGGGCCGGCATACATGGCACCAGCCTTACGCATGGTGTCCCCGGTTCGCCAACACAGCCCAGTGCGGGTTATTCTACCTCCCCGCACTGGTCGGGCTACGGGGAGCATTCAACCAGGTAAGGTTGGGCAGGCTCGGTGCTCAAGGGAGCCAGTACGCCTGCACGGTCCGGTATATCCGGCGCCACCTCCCCACCCCAGCCCAGTACCACCAGTGCCTACACCACGCACCAGGCTTCCAGTGCGTCTCCAGAGCCCTGTTCCTCCTCCACGCACTCGCCCTATGGTGCGTGTCTCCAGCCCGGTACCACCAGTTCCGGCACCACGCACCAAGCCTCCTGTGCGTCTCCAGAGCCCTGTGCGTCCTGTTGCTGCTCCACGCACTAGCCTTGAGGTACGTGTCCTTAGCCCGGTACCACCAGTTCCGGCACCACGGACCAGGCCTACTGTGCGCCTCAGCCGGCCAGAGTCTGCCGTCTGCCCAGCGCCGTCTGCGCTGTCCGTCTGCCCAGCGTCGCCTGCACTGCCCGTCTGCCCAACGCCGTCTGAGCTGTCCGTCTGCCAAGCGCCGCCTGAACTGCCCGTCTGTCCTGAGCCTTCAAAGCCGCCCGTCTGTCCTGAGCCTTCAGAGCCGTCCGTCAGTCAGGAGCCGCTAGAGCCGTCCGCCAGTCAGGAGCAGCCAGAGCTGCCCCTTACATAAAGACGATCGTGACAGTATGTTTGGCTGTTCTCGGTCATTTGAAAGATGATGCAGCAACAATAAAAAACAGAAAACGTATGTTTATTTCCTTGTATTTTCTTCTACCAGATCTATTGTGTTATATTCTCCGACATTCAATTCACATTTCCACAAAATTCAGAGTGTTTCCTTTCAAATGATACTAAGAATATGCATATCCTTGCTTCTGAGCGACAGGTAATTAGATTAGGGTATGTCTTTAGACGGAAGTTGAGAAGAAGGGGGGGTACCCCAAAGAAGTTTTAAACAAGCCATACAAAACTGGATACAATTACAGTTTTATCCTCCAGAAAAGATAGAACAAATATTACAACAAATGTTATGGTTTAAACTCAAATATACTGATTAATAAAAAAACATTCTTTATGTATTAAAAAAATGGTATTATATGTATTAATGATATTATGAATAGAAACGGATTTGCAACTATCGAAAAAATATGTCAATATCTGCTCAATCCAAACTTACAACCAACTGATTGCAGCAATACCACAAAATTGGAGGAGGCAAGCGGAAAAGGGAGAAGATAGGGAACATGTTTTCCTGCCACATATTAAAGATACAAATTGGCTGAAAGGAATTGGCAAATATACCAGTTTCATTTGAGGACAAAAATGTTGACAGCTGTGCTGGGAAGAGATTTTCGATGTACCGATTCCATGGCACATGGTTTATGAACTGGTATAAAAAAACAACACTTGATTCAATACATATAGTTTTTCTATTTAAATTATTATATACAATTCTTGCCACCAACAGAATGCTATATATATGGGGCATACAACCAATTCAGCTCTGTAGATTTTGCTGCGGAGACAGAATCAACAGATCATTCATTCTGGTATTGCCCCTATGTAGCTTGTTTCTAGTCACAGGTTCAGGAAAGGTAAAAAAAAATCACAACATACGCTTAAAATTAACCTTACAAATATCAATATTGGGCGATTTGGAAAGCCATAGTCAGTCAATAAATAATATAATAATACTGGTAGGAAAGGTTTTCATCTTTAATCAAATCAAATTGAAATCAAATTTTATTGGTCACATACACATGGTTAACAGATGTTAATGCGAGTGTAGCGAAATGCTTGTGCTTCTAGTCCGCAGTAATATCTAACAAGTAATCTAACAAATTCACAACGACTACCTTATACACACAATGTAAGGGGATGGAATAAGAATTTGTACATATAAATATATGGATGCGTAGGAAAGATGCATAGGAAAGATGCAATAGATGGTATAAAATACAGTATATACATATGAGATGAGTAATGTAGGATGTGTAAACATTTTTAAAGTGGCATTATTTAAAGTGACTAGTGATACCATTATTAAATCCATTAATTAAAGTGGCCAGTGATTTGAGTCTGTATGTTGTCAGCAGCCTCTCTATGTTAGTGATTGCTGTTTAACAGTCTGATGGCATTGAGAAAGAAGCTGTTTTTCAGTCTCTCAGTCCCAGCTTTGATGCACCTGTACTGACCTCGCCTTCTGGATGATAGCGGGGTGAACAGGCAGTGGCTCAGGTGGTTGTTGTCCTTGATGATCTTTTTGGCCTTCCTGTGACATCGAGTGCTGTAGGTGTCCTGGAGGGCAGGTAGTTTGCCCCCGGTGATACGTTGTGCAGACCGCACTACCCTCTGGTTGAGGGCGGTGCAGTTGCCGTACCAGGCGGTTATACATCCCGACAGGATGCTCTCGATTGTGCATCTGTAGAAGTTTGTGAGGGTTTTGGTGACAAGCCACATTTCTTCAGCCTCCTGAGGTTGAGTAGGCACTGTTGTGCCTTCTTCACCACGCTGTCTGTGTGGTTGGACCATTTCAGTTTGTCCATGATGTGTACGCCGAGGAACTTAAAACTTTCCACCTTCTCCTCTACTGTCCCGTCAATGTGGATAGGGGGGTGCTCCCTCTGCTATTTCCTGAAGTCCACGACCATCTCCTTTGTTTTGTTGATGTTGAGTGAGAGGTTATTTTCCTGACACCACACTCCGAGGGCCCTCACCTCCTCCCTGTAGGCTGTCTCGTTGTTGTTGGTAATCAAACCTACCACTGTAGTGTTGTCTGCAAACTTGATGATTGAGTTTGGGTGAACAGGGAGTACAGGAGAGGGCTGAGAATGCACCCTTGTGGGGCCCCAGTGTTGAGGATCAGCAGGTGGGGATGTTGTTTTCTACCTTCACCACCTGGGGGTGGCCCATCAGAAAGTCCAGAACCCAGTTGCACAGGGCGGGGTTGAGACCCAGGGTCTCAAGCTTAATGATGAGTTTGAAGGGTACTATGGTGTTGAATGCTGTAGTCAATGAACAGCATTCTTACATAGGGATTCCTCTTATCCAGTTGGGATAGGGCAGTGTGCAGTGTGATGGCAATTGCATCGTCTGTGGACCTATTGGGCCGGTAAGCAAATTGGAGTGGTCTTTGACTAGTCTCTCAAAGCACTTCATGATGACAGAAGTGAGTGCTACGGAGCGATAGTCATTTAGTTCAGTTACCTTAGCTTTCTTGGAAACAGGAACAATGGTGGCCATCTTGAAGCATGTGGGGACAGCAGACTGGGATAGGAATTGATTGAATATGTCCGTAAACACACCAGCCAGCTGGTAAGTGCATGCTCTGAGGACGCGGCCAGGGATGCCGTCTGGGCCGGTAGCCTTGCGAGGGTATAAATTGTCTTTGAGCGAGACTTCGATGTTCGCGACAGGGCTGGTTTTCTTTTTGTAATCTGTGATTGTCTGTAGACCCTGCCACATATGTCTCGTGTTTGAGCCGTTGAATTGTGACTCTACTTTGTCTCTATACTGACGCTTTGCTTGTTTGATTGCCTTGCGGAGGGAATAGCTACACTTTTTGTATCCGGTCATGTTTCCAGTCGCCTTGCCATGATTAAATGCGGTGGTTCGCGCTTTCAGTTTTGCACGAGTGCTGCCATCAATCCACGGTTTCTGGTTAGGGAAGGTTTTAATAGTCACAGTGGGTGCAACATCTCCAATGCACTTCCTAATAAACTCACTCACCGAGTCAATGTATACGTCGATGTTATTGTCTGAGGCTACCCGGAAAACATATCCCAGTCCACGTGATCGAAGCAATCTTGAAGCATGGAATCCGATTGGTCAGACCAGCGTTGGATAGACCTAAGCAGGGTTTTTGTTTCTGCCTATAGAAGGGGAGCAACAAGATGGAGTCATGGTCAGATTTGCCGAAGGGAGGGAGGGCGGGGGAGGGCCTTGTATGCATAGCGGAAGTTGGAGTAGCAGTGGTCCAATGTTTTGCTCGAGCGGGTGCAACAATCAATGTACTGGTAGAATTTGGGTAACCTTGTTCTCAAATTAGTCATGGTATCTGCTTGGGGGGGAATATACACGGCTGTGACTATAACCGAAGAGAATTACAACTACAAGTCCATTCCGAATACCTCTTCTCCGCCGGCGGTGTTTTGTATCAGCCTCTGGAATCAATTCAATTGCCCTGGTACCCAGGTTCGTACCGAACAAAGGATCCAATTCGGGAAAGTCGTATTCCCGGTCGTAATGCTGGTGAGTTACCACAGCTCTGATATCCAAAACTTATTTCCGGCTGTACGTAATAACACAAAAAAATCCTGGGCTAATAATGTAAGAAATAACACACACACAAAAAATACTACAAAGTTGCTTAGGAGCTAGAAGCAGAGCTGCCCTATCTGTCAGCGCCATCTTGCTTGTGGCAACAGTTGGGGAAGGCCATTTCCTGTTTCAGTTTGAGAATGCCCCCGTGCACAAAGCAAAGTCCATACAGAAATGGTTTGTTGAGGTTGGTGTGGAATAACTTGACAGAGCCCTGACCTCAACCCCATCGAAACACCTTCGGGATGAATTGGAACGCCTACTGCGAGCCAGGCCTAATTGCCTAACATCAGTGCCTGACCTCACTAATTCTCTAGTGTCTGAATGGAATCAAGTCCCAGAAGCAATGTTCCAACATCTATTGGAAAGCCGTCCCAGAAGAGTAGGGTTGTTATAGCACCAAAGGGGGACCAACTCCATATTAATACCCATGATTTTGGAATGAGATGTTCGACGAACAGGTGTCCACATTCTCATATATGGCCATATATTACTTACTAATTAAATTGGTCTTAATTTAAGGTTAGAGTTAGTCATAATGTTAGCAGTGTGGTTAAGTTTAGGGATAAGTTTAGGTTTCAAATAAAATGTATGAGTAACTTTCATGAAGAATAAAAGTTCATTTAAAAAAAAAATGTTTTAAGATTAGTTATAGTGAAACACGTCAATTCTGGTCTTAATTTTGACAGTTCGTTGCAAAAGTGATATACACTGAGTGTACAAAACATTAGGAACACCTTCCTAATATTGAGTTGCACCCCCTTTTGCCTTAAGAACAGCCTACATTTGTCGGGGATGGACTCTTCAAGGTGTCAAAAACGTTCCACAGGGATGCTGGTCCATGTTGACTCCAAAGCTTCTCACAGTTGTGTCAAGTTGGCTGGATGTCCTTTGGGTGGTGGACCATTCTTGATACACACGGGAAACTGTTGAGTGTCTTGCCCATTCACCTTCTGAATGGCACACATACACAATTAATGTCTCAAATGTATCAAGGCTTAAAAATCCTTCTTTAACCTGTTTCCTTCCTTTCCTCTAAACCAGTGGTTCCCAAACTTTTTATAGTCCGTACCCCTTCAAACATTCAACCTCCAGCTGTGTAACCCCTCTACCACCAGGGTCAGTGCACTTTCAAATGTTGTTTTTTGCCTGCCACATACACACACTATACAATACATTTATTGAACATAAGAATGAGTGTGAGTTTTTCTATTTATTTTTATTTTATCCCATTTTCTCCCCAATTTTCGTGGTATCCAATCGCTAGTAATTACTATCTTGTCTCATCGCTACAACTCCCGTACGGGCTCGGGAGAGACGAAGGTCGAAAGCCATGCGTCCTCCGAAGCACAACCCAACCAAGCCGCACTGCTTCTTAACACAGCGCGCCTCCAACCCGGAATCTTACATATAAAACCTTATTTGTTCATCAAAAATGGTGAATATCTCACCGCAGGTTAATGAGAAGGGTGTGCTTGAAAGTATGCACATACCTCTGCAATGTTGAATTGTATTGGAGAGAGTCTCAGTCTTAAATCATTTTCCACACACAGTCTGTGCCTGCATTTAGTTTTCATGCTAGTGAGGGCCGAGAATCCACTCTCACATAAGAACATGGTTGCAAAGGGCATCAGTGTCTTAACAGTGTGATTTGCCAATGCAGGATACTCTGAGCGCAGCCCAATCCAGAAATCTGGCAATGGCTTCTGATTAAATTCAATTTTCACAGAAGCGCTTGTTGCAATTTTCATGAGGCTCTCTTGTTCAGATATCGGTAAGTGGACTGGAGGCAGGGCATGAAAGGTATAATGAATCCAGTTGTTTGTGTCATCCGTTTCGGAAAGTACTTGTGTAATTGCGCACCCAACTCACTCAGGTGCTTCGCTATATCATATTTGACATTGTCCATAAGCTTGAGTTAATTTGCACACAAACAATCATACACTGATGGAAAGACCTGTGTGTTGTCCTTGTTAATGCAGACAGAGAAGTGCTTCAACTTCTTAATCATAGCCTCAATTTTGTCCCACACATTGAATATAGTTACGGAGAGTCCCTGTAATCCTAGATTCAGGTCATTCAGGCAAGGAAAAACATCACCCAGGTAGGTCAGTCGTGTGAGAAACTCGTCATCATGCAAGCGGTCAGACAAGTGAAAATTATAGTCAGTAAAGAACACTTTAAGCTCGTCTTTCAATTTAAAAAAACGTGTCAATACTTTGCCCCTTGATAACCAGCGCTTCTGTATGTTGTAAAAGCGTTACATGGTCTCTGCCCATATCATTGCATAGTGCAGAAAATACACGAGAGTTCAGGGACCTTGCTTTAACAAAGTAACCATTTTCACTGTAGTGTCCAAAACGTCTTTCAAGCTGTCAGGCATTCCCTTGGCAGCAAGAGCCTCTCGGTGGATGCTGCAGTGTACCAAGTGGCGACAGGAGCAACTGCTTGCACGCTACATTACCACTCCACTATGTCTCTCTGTCATGGCTTTTGCGCCATCAGTAAAGATACCAACATGAGCAGCAGCGACGTTTGGCTCCATACGGACTGCCAGTGGTATTCCCGTGAGTGAGTAACGGTTAATGTGATTGGATGTTAATTATTTGACTAGGTTACCTGTATTTGACATTGTGTTGTTATTTCGCTGAACACTAGATTAATTATAGACAGTGAAACGAGGCTACTCAGACGAGAAAAAAAACTCACCCAAATGTATAGCCCCATTGGAAATAGAAATGGACTGTTTGAAAATGTGAAGAAAAGTACATTTGGCGTACCCCCGACGGCATTGCGTGTACCCCTGGGGGAACGCGTACCCGTTTGGGAATACCTGCTCTACACTGATTGAAGTGGATTTAACAGGTGACATCAATAAGGGATCATCGCTTTCACCTGGGTAGTTTATGTATGTCATGGAAAGAGCAGGTGTTCTCAGTGTATTTTGGTCTTTTAGTAGTAAATCTAGCTCTTTTTGCCCCTAGCGGTTCAAGACTAGCATTGAAAAGGTGCCTCTATGTCACCTCAAGGGAGGGGTTCGGTATTACCTTCTAGATGTGCTAAGCGGTAACACCACAATGCCTTATCACAGAGTTTCTAAACCCAGAGGCGCAACATCACAAGACTTCTGGGAATATTTGTGACACAGACCAGACCGGGGTTTGGGGTTTGAGAAGTCAATGGGAGAAGTGAAAAATGCATCCCTAAATGTTCATTTTCTCGAAATCTAAAGGCACAACCTAGATTTGAAGCGAACGTCTTAAGTAGTTGAACATGTTATTACTCCAATCTCGTGAAAGTGACAAACTGACACATTTTCATTTAACTAAAAAACAACTTTGCAGTGCATTCGGAAAGTATTCAGACCCGTAGAATTTTTCCACATTTTGTTACGTTACAGCCGTATTCTAAAATTGATTAAATAGATTTTTTTCCTCATCAATCTACACACAATTTCCCATAATGACTAAGCAAAAACTGGTTTGTAGAATTTTTTGCTAATTTATTAAAAATAAAAAAATATCACATTTACTTAAGTATTCAGACCCTTTACTCAAGACTTTGTTGAAACTCCTTTGACAGCGATAACAGCCTCAAGTCTTCTTGGGTATGACGCTACAAGCTTGGCATACCTGTATTTGGGGAGTTTCTCCCATTCTTCTCCGCAGATCCTTTCAAGCTCTGTCAGGTTGGATGGGGAGCGTCGCTGCACAGCTATTTTCAGGTCTCTCCATAGATGTTCGATCGGGTTCAAGTCAAGGCTCTGGCTGGGCCACTCAAGGACATTCAGAGATTTGTCCCGAAGCCACTGCTGTGTTGTCCTGGCTGTGTGCTTAGTGTCGTTGTCCTGTTGGAAGGTGAACCTTCGCCCCAGTCTGAGGTCCTGAGCACTCTGGAGCAGGTTTTCATCAAGGATCTCTCTGTACTTTGCTCCGTTCATCTTTGCCTCGATCCTGACTAGTCTCTCAGTCCCAGCCTCTGAAAAACATCCCCACAGCATGATGCTGCCACCACCATGCTTCACCGCAGGGATGGTGCCAAGTTTCCCCCAGAAGTGACGCTTGGCATTCAGGCCAAAGAGTTAAATCTTGGTTTCATCAGACCAGAGAATCTTGCTTCTCGTGGTCTGAGAGTCTTTAGGTGCCTTTTGGCAAACTCCAAGCGGGCTGTTATGTGCCTTTTACTGAGGAGTGGCTTCCGTCTGGCCACTCTACCATAAAGGCCTGATTAGTGCTGCAGAGATGGTTGTCCTTCTGGAAAGTTCTCCCATCTCCACAGAGGAACTCTGGAGTTCTGTCAGAGTGACCATCGGGTTCTTGGTCACCTCCCTGACCAAGGCCTTCTCCCCCAACTGCTCAGTTTGGCCGGGCGGCCAGCTCTAGGAAGAGTCTTGGCGGTTCCAAACTTCTTCCATTTAAGAATGATGGAGGCCACTGTGTTCTTGGGGACCTTCAATGCTGCAGACATTTTTTGGTACCCTACTCCAGATCTGTGCCTTGGCACAATCCTGTCTTGGAGCTCTACAGACAATTCCTTCTACCTCATGCCCTGGTTTTTGCTCTGACAATCACTTTCAACTGTGGGACCTTATATAGACAGGTGTATGCCTTTTCAAATCATGTCCAATCAATTGAATTTACCACAGGTGGACTCCAATCAAGTTGTAGAAACATTTCAAGGATGATCAATGGAAACAGAATGCACCTGAGTTTAATTTCAAGTCTCATAGCCAATGGTCTGAATACTTATGTAAATAAGTATTTTTTATTTTTTATATATAAATGTGTAAACATTTCTAAAACCCAGTTTTCACTTTGTCATTATGAGGCATTGTGTTTATTTTGATGAGGGGGAAAAGTATTTAATCCATTTTAGAATAAGGCTGTAACATAACAAAATGTGGAAAAGGTCAAGCGGTCTGAATACTTTCCGAATGCACTGTATATCAAAGGAGTGCCTTTGATTTGACGGCCTGTATTTGCGCAGTTCGGCTCAAGACGACCATTAGACCTGATGACGTGTTCCTACGCATGACCTTAGCTAGCTGATTTCTATTGGAGTAGCAGTTTTAGCCTATCTTCATACTGTACTGTCTTTGGCCTTACCTGAGATAGAACAATGAGACAGATATTTCAGCGGATTTATAAATGTGAAGTATCCCGTTGGCGATGATGGTGATGAGAGGAAGCCCAGTGGCTGGCAAGTGGGAGAAGATGGAGTGAGATGGATTTTGGCCAACATTCTGCACATTTTCTCATCAATGGAACAATTGATCTCCATACAGTTTTTTGTTTCCAAAACTAAAAATTTCTAAGAAACAGAGTGGACTGCGTTTTGTAGACTTCACCCTTTGCCAAATTTTCAAAAAATGGTGTGTTTAGAGGAGTGAAAGTGTGAATTGAGTTATTGCACAGCGCACTTTACAGAGTAGGTGTTCCCTAACGGAAATATGCTAATAAATGCTAGAACGCGCCAATAGGATCTCACTTGCTTGTGCTTGGCTCTGCCCACCTTCCTGCTTGTTCTGCCTACTATGAATAATTTGCTCCATTTGGAAAGACATGATCTGGTCTATCTTGGGTTAGTTATAAAAATCTTTGTCCTTTCTATCCACCTAATTTTCTAACGTTGCTATAGGAACAGCCAAACAACAGAAGTGATGGATTCTACTTCCGCTTTATTTCTATACATGCCATGACTTGTTCAACTACAAATATTTGTTTTTTGAGGATACCAGAAAGACCTTTTTTAATTTTTTACTATAACCCATTTTGATTATGTAACAATTAATTTTAACAACAAATTCCAAATGCAAGCTTCATAAGTAAATTATCAATTTCAAGCAATTTTTACACCAAAAGACCAGTACTAGGACTATGCAAGTAATTGTTGATTGAAGCGCCATTGCTGGTGAGTTTGAAAAGTTATCAGTTAATATTCTTGATCACCAACATTTTTGGGGAGCTAGATATTTATTTATGGCAATCCTCTCTCCCTGCAATTTGACGATTGCCCTGCACCCGATGCTATAGATGTACAGCAAATTTGCAATCTGTTCGCAAGTGCTTTCTGGTCACAAATCTTTCAATACGCGCGTTGGCCTTTGCGCGCAAATGCTGCTGACTGGTCATTGGTCAACAATCAAGACAATCAACTTTTTGGATCTGAAGCACAGATGAGATGTTTTTGAGACAAAGGTATATAGATAAAATACAAATGGTAGGCTATATGTAGCCTATTAAAATATCTAAGAAAAACATTAATTTTCACACATGCGACCCCACAAAAGTACCACTACGCTAGCTCACCTGACCTGGGTTGATTGACAGTTTACTGGTCCAATCAGAGGGCCAAGTGTGCGTTTCACTGGCCAATCTGTTGCACATTTTTTTTGCAAGTCGATTCTGCAGCTAGTGTCTGGCTAAGTGGAGAGTAATCATGGAGACTGTTCCAAAAAATGAGTGACAATGTTACAAAACCTAGCCAGATCATTTAAAGTCATCAGTCGTAAGTTAAAGTCGAGTCTCAAGTTTTGAGGCTCCAATTTCAAGTCAAGTCTCAAGTTATTTAATTTTCTATCAAGTTAAGTCTTCATGAATATGCATAGCCATCTTTTTTTATTTAACTAGGCAAGTCAGTTAAGAACGAATTCTTATTTACAATGACGGCCTATCCTGGCCAAAAACCTCGAGACAACTCCTATATTAAAAGTGTTTTTTCTCAAAGTTACCTGGATAGACAGTATATCCGTACACGAATAACAACTGAGGCATTACGAAACTTCTATTTGATCAATAACCCATTTTTTGGTTGACCACTCTCATTGACCTCCATACAAAAAGTCCTTCCTTTGCAAAACAAGGAAAAAACGTCACCTGCTGGAAGGAGACAGATTTTCCGCTGAGTTGGGCTTCTCTCTTCCTCTTTGTCCACACCTCTGCCATTCAGTGCTTTCAGAGTGTTCATTGTCATAGTGACAACTGCAAATAATACTTAAATGTAGGCTACATGTAGGCCTCATGAAAAATAATATAATAACTAATATTTAAAGGTAGCAATTAAACAACAAACGCTGTTTAGTCTGTGCATCTATTACAACATGTCATTGTCTCCTTGCTCAAGTGGTTTACAAGGGATTTCCATTTTTTTAATGGTTGTCAATTCCTATGGGTATTTGTTTTCACTGTGCTCATCTTTCTGTCTGTCCTGTGCAACTATTTGCAATGCATCAGTGCAATAATGTGATCATAACCGGCCAAAAGTGATAACACCAATGCACTTTTTCTCCACAACATTACCGGACATGCATTTTCTATGCTTCTTTCCTCGAATAGGCTATTAGGCCTAGTCTAAAAAAATGGTTGCCTGTTGTGTACGTGAAAAACCGGGAAGAGTGATGTGATAGTGATGTGTAGCAGAAGTAAGAAGCTAAATATTAGTGCGATATTACGCCATTCATTAGCTAAATATTATCGCTGTAGGCTAAATATTTACCTGTCAACGTTTATAGATTATGTAGTTCGTTCCTCCAGGGTGCGCTTTGTGATCCCCGGGCACGCAAAGCTCCACTATTGATTAGGCCTACATTTTTAGACAAGAAAATTATTATCCCTCAGCTACAATAACGCAGTGCAATGAGGAATGTATTATTGTTATCAAGTGAGGTCACCATTATTGTTCATAGGCTGTAAACTGTAGTGATGTAGGGTAATTTGAACAGGGGTGCAACTTTCTATTTATTTTTTGTCCTCCCCCTCCCCAGTTTTATCATTGTACTGTGATACAAAATGTGGTATCCGGGGGCGAGGGGTTCGTGCTGATTGTACGGAGATTGTGCAGCAGTGTGGAAGAGGGAGGTTACTAGGTGTGAGAAGTGTGCAGAAGGGCATGAGACAAAATAATGTGTAGCATTGGGGAAAGAAGTATGTGTTAATTGTAGGGGTGCTCATGGGGCTGGGGATCGGAAATGTTCTATAAGAGGCAGGTTGAGGTTTCCAGGGTTAGAGTAGTGCAGAAGTTGTCATATGCTGAGACAGTGAAGAAAGTAGAGGAAGATGGGTCAAGGGGGAGGGATCCTGAGAGGAATGGTGTGAGTAGTAGATCTGTACCAGTACAGAGATAAACCAGCAAGTGATATATGTTTCAGTAAGATTAGACGTACTGCAGGGAAGGAACATAAGTCGCAAAAATGTTTGATTGTGATGGCAGCTGCAGAGAGGTATTTGGGTGTGTGAGACTTTACGTCAGAAGAGTAGCAGGGTGTGTTAAGTGGTGGTGTCCCATCCTTTCAAGTTGTTGGCCTGAGGTAGGACTGAATAGATGTAAATAGTGGAGTAGGGTGATGTTTATTTATTATTATATATATATTTTGTGAGTGTAGTGTTAAATGGTAGGGTATTTGTTTATTTATTTTTCAAGCAAAGTATAAGGGAGCTATACTCCAGTCTAGTAGGTGGCGGTAATGCAAAATGTATTGGATGCCTATAGCCGTTAAACCTCATCGAATACGAATATTTAGAATCGGTGTGTTTTAGGACCATGCGGACACCTCAGAGCCGTCGGGTAGGCTGTTTGGTGGTTTCAGCTGGCTGGATACAGGGCACTCGGAATCATGAGCCCCACTGTCTGCACACACTTGAAACATGGACAAATATTTTACATTTCTTACAGTGGTTTGCGGACAAATGAACTTAAAGTGTATCTTACATAACCAAGTTTCACATGCGTAGGTAGTTTCTCTAAAACAAAAAACAACAGGACAGACTTATTTTTCTCCATTCACCCAGCGGGTCAGACACCAGGAATTGTCTTCAGGTAGGCTACTCAACCTGAACATCCGTCTTCACCTTTGAGATGACTCCTTTTACGGGTGCTCTACTCCTAAACGGAAAGCACGAAACTTCAGACTACACTTTTCCCAGCTCATCGGCAACTTCACAATTTGACAACTCAAATGGGTCTCCTACATATGCATGCTTACTCAACCAACGCATCCCAACACAAAACAATTATCATCACGTATCCTCCACTCCAGTTTTAGGCAGCTTTCTTTTTGATCCAGTTTTCGACACTACTGTTATCCATTCAGGACATTCATCTAAACCAACTTTGCTCGACGCACTGCTTAATTCGAACTCATCATCTACTTCCACCATCTCTCCCCCGGAAAATGTTGCTATTGCTGCGTACAAAACAAACTGGGAACTCGGAAAGATACAAGGTCAAATCATGACGTCAGCGATCTTCAGGTCGGAGCTCTAGAAAGAGGCCCGATTCAGTTAAGAACAAACTCGTATTTACAATGACGGCCAAAACCTGACGACGCTGAGCCAATTGTGCGCCGCCCTATGGGACTCTCAATCATGGCCGGATGTGATACCGCCTGGATCCGATCCAGGGACTGCAGTTACGCCTCTTGCGCTGAAATTAAGTGCCTTAGACCGCTGCTCCACCCGGGAGTTTCCCAGTCACCTCGTTTTATTTCGAGTTCCAAATTGTTTGTACTTCTGTTTTTAAAGAGGATGAGTCTGAGTCGGTTAGTTTTACACAACTAATTGTACATTTTTAGTTATAAAACGAAGAAAAATATATTGATGATGGGTGTACGGTTCCTTCAAGCGTGTGCTTGCTGTGACTCACGCTGATATTGGCTATTAGATAGCTACTTCCCACGCCATTGCTGGACAGTTGTCACAGATTAACATATTGTAATGACCTGACTAGATCATAAAGGAGCAATTGTCCAGACAGAGGATTGAGTTTACGAATTAACGGTTTATTAACCCAACTTTACACAGGCTACTGATTGGCCTTAGCCCATGCCAAATACATGAAAGATAACCCAAAAGCCAACCGTGACCTTCTCTTGTGAAGGCCAGACATCCCACTTCTGACACCAATGTAATGAAACAGCAGATCTCGAACCCTCGACCTTCTAGCCCTAGGTCCGGCGCACTATCGACTGTGCCGCAAAAGAATGCTCGAACGGCAGAGTCGATCCGCGCTTATAAACCCAGGGTCGTTACAATATTTTGGTATTACTTGTCAAGCGGGGAGCTAAGGGCACTTTGTCCTCGTTGTTGCCGTTCATGCCCTCCCCATTGAGTGGTAGACTGTATGTATGTATCGATGTGTAGGCTGCTATCCTACTTGAAATAAAGTAATGTGAGGGAAAAAATGGCCACGTAACTACAATCGCCGACACGACCATGATATACAGTACGAAGCACTTCAAGTCGGCAGGCACAACAACAGAGGTAATGGTCGTTTACTATCGACCAATAGTGAAGCCCAATCAGTCAAGCGAAACGGTCTTGAGTGGCAAGAAACATACCCAATTAGCTGATTCACTTTACATACACCCATTCTTTTCGACACACCCACTCGCCATTGGGCTGCAGTTACCCATACTTGAACTAGCGCGAGCCAACCAACACTAAATGAAAATGGAGGACTGAACGTGGACCGTGCAAGAACCTAACATATCGTCGAGGTTTACAAGTGGGTCGAATTGTACGTTATTTATCCAAACGATACTTGGTTAGCATTCTTTGTAAATTACTAGCTATGTTTCAATAATGTTTGTTTGAAAGTATTGGATAGCTAACTAGTTGAAAGCTAGCGTCAGCTAGCTAGGCGAAGCGCATGGTTGTGGCCCAGCTTGTTCGCTAATGTTACGCGTTTTGCAATGACGTCAGTTACGGGTGATACAGCACGCTAATTAGTTAACTATATGTTCGTAAATGATTTAGCTTTAAACGAGGCATTGTTTGTGTGTGCATTAATAACGCATGTTGTCTTGTGGCACGAGTTAATGTTGAGGTCACTGGTGATAGTTAGCTAATCCCAGCAAATGTCTAACGGTAACGTTAGGTTAATTTACGGTGTGATTCTGACTAGTTGCTCTATCCAACACGAGTCTCGTCGTTAGTTAACATGGTAACATGCCGTTTGATTTACCCACCGTGACCTAACTATAGTAGCTCGCAATCTATCGTGTCGGAGTTCTGTGCACGCAGACTCCTTGCGACGTATTGGCGTTTCTTCCGTGTGGCAGCCACATTACGACTGTCAGGATTCTGTGCGGCCTGAAGAACTATCCGGCATCTAGTTAGCACAGTCGGAGTGAAATGACGTTAGGTATTTGTTTCAATATCAATTCCCTACGCTTTGGAATAACATTGTAGCTAACCTAACGTTAACTAACTAACCATGTTGCATTGACCACCCCTCCCCCACACGACAACTGGGGTGGTTCTGGGAGTGTTTCCCCCCCTTTCTCACGTGGCTGTGTGCGGTGACCATAGTCAGGGAACAATCCGTGGTGAACCTCTCATTCTCTCATCCCAGCATCGTAGTTCTTAAATAGTTTATGTTGACTCTTCAAATTCACACATTTAAAATTCCATCTATTCTGTGTGTTATTTTTTATGACGATGTTTCCAAATGATATGGAGGGTAGGAATTATATATAGGCCTGAAGTTACCACTCTGCCTTTTGTTTGCGCTCCATCTATTGGTGAGTTGTAATAATGTGGTGGGTCAGTTTGCATTGCGTTTGCAAACCATCAATGTGGTGCTTTGGAGCACAAGATATCGTTTCTATTCAGAGATGAGCAGTGAATAGGAAAACGATCAGACCAATGAATGGGTTATTGAATGTTCGGTGAAAGTAAATGTCAATGTTTCCCTGGATGTGTGTTTGTCTGTCATTGAAACATGAATCAGGGTACCCATTTAAAACTGAAGAACTGTTGTGTATTAGGCTACTTCTATAGAACCAAAGCCATCCCAAGAGCTGTACTAATGTAATCAAGTGGATTTCGACTTGATGTTTTTGGTGTGAAGTGTTTATTTGGTGTGAACAGAGTTCAGTAGGATTTTACAATCTAGTTCACGGTGTCATTGTGCACATTATGGTGCAATGTGTCTTAATGTACTAATTCACAAAATAAAAAATATGACCTACTTGTATTCCAAACAACCCCAACAAAAACTGCAGAAATGGTCTCCATTTCTTGCTATATTTGTATATCCCCAATCTCCCTTTTTCATTGATATTATCATGCTGCATTGATTTATTTGTCACTCTTGCTGTAGAAGGATAGTACCCATGTTTTGGGCATGGATTTTTACAAACATGCTCTTCTCACCACAATTCTACAATTACAACATAGTTGGTTCTATTTATTCTCAGACATGTTTTCAAGTTTGTGGTGTTGTCAGTGGAATTCAGGCCAGACTGCTCTTCTGAAAGTTGTACATGTATAGCGAGCTGCTTTGATCGTGGGCAACATGTTCCACTTTGTTGATCGAATAGGTAAAAAAAATAATGTTCTGGCAAGTTACTTTAGATACACTACTAGGAATGTTTTATTGAGCTGTGGATTGTCACTTTAGCTCATTGTTTATCATGCTACAGAGGTATTGCTCAGGTGCTCAAAATAATAATTGAAATGCTACTGTTAGCTGTTTTCAGTTCAACTGCTCTGATTTTTAGGCAGGCCAGAATTATATAATTTTTGGGCAACATTTGTCACAAATACTGCATTCTGTTACTCAGGGGAAAGAGCAGGCCTTGTTTGTAACATGTAGGTCTACTTGTTGTGTTTTGTGTGATTTGATAGTGTAAACTACAACATGGGATTTAGGTTAGTTGGGATTGGAACACATTTTTTGTTACTCTGAATTAAGTTAGGTGGGGCTGATAATGATTACCTAGCCTCTTGAGTACTCCCAAAATCTTTTCTGACAAGTTGACCTTACATTGAACATAATTTACAGTTGCAACTATTATTTTGCAACCCTTTTATTTAAATGTATCTGATTTGAAGTGAACTATCATGAGACTAAAGGCAGTCAATCTGATGAAGGCAAATTGTCATTGATGACATACTGTTTCGGCAGCTTCTTGAATTTGTAATCGGTGACCTATGATCTGAAATCCCAGACATTGAACAAAGTTAAGAGTTGTCTGGGTGCCAATATGTCGTGATGTATTGTGCTTTTCAAGGCTGCATACTGTTGCAATTTCCATACCCTCAAATACTTAACAGTTTTATTCTGATTTATCTACAGGTCCAAGATCCCACTATCAGGCCTGTGATGATTACTGATCAGAACCTGCTGTGTGCGGAATCTGAAATCATCAGATAAGCCCTCGATCAGTGTCCCACCACTACAGATCAGCAGGTTGGCTCATTTTTTATTCTTTTTATTCTATTTTTATGCCATGTACTCATTTGACTTTTGTAAACAGTATTTGTAGTGTAGAGGTTTCAACAGACTTTTCCAAGTAGTGGTGTTCTATTTTGTTCTTGTAAGAATTTTATGACATTGGAGTATTTTGCCTAATTAGTGAACTTCCTCAGATTTTCTGAGCTTCCAATATCATTTCCAATAGTAAATATTTTGTTAGTGAGTTAAGATGTATCAATGAGCAGCAAAGTGCCAAAATATGGCTTTGCAAAACCTGTGCATTTACAAATATTGTTCTGTGGAGGGGTTTTAGAATATTCATAACTTTGTTACATGAAAATGCTCCTGCTGTGGTTTGGTCATCTGGGGTGGGCAAACTACGGGCCATCTCCTGCCCACCAGCTGATTTGAAATGTGTCCTGCGAGGGATTTTTATTTTATTTTTTAAATAGAACTTGTAATGGACCCATTTCTAAAGAACTGCCCCGCAAATTGATTTTGACGAACAAATCAATAAAAAAAAATCTAAATGTAAAAAATCTTAGTGTCAAAATCCAGATGTGTCCCTCGAGCCAAAATGTATTGCCCACCCTGATCTAGCCTAACAACTGTAGTGTTATCATAACTACAGCATCCAGCCTGCCTGCTGTAGCTAGTTTGTGGAAAGGAAGAAAATTGGTATGAAAGGACTGCACTCGCTGACACAAACAAATCAGGGATTTTTTGGGGAAAGGGTTGTCTATGGATATAAAGAAAGTAGTTGAACATGACAGTGGTGCTCCAACCCCCCTCCCCAAAACAACCACGCACTTCAGTTAAATGGAGTTGAAGAGTAGCTGTCTCACAGTTCGTCTTTTGTGCTCTTCTCTTAATTGTAGATATTCTGTTTGAAAGTAGTGAGTGACTCCATCTATGGAGGAGAATGTGAGTCCTGAGCTCTCTCTAGCTCCTGAGCCAGAGCAGAGCCAGGACCCTATGGATAGCAGCTCTCAAGGTACCTTGGACTAGCTTCTTTTCCCCTTTTCAGTGAGGGGGGGGGGGCATCATGATTGTCTCACTTTAATAGACACAGCACTGCTGGATCCTCTGCAAATCTTTTGTAGGTTAATTAGGGTATAGGGTCAGGATTGCTAGAAGGGATTTCACTATTCACTATTTCACTATCAGCACAAGGGATTTCACTATTCCCTTATACGCTTTGAATACCTAATTAGCTTTCTAGTCTTTTGATTGGCGAAATCTGCTACTTGACGTAAATGTATTGTCCCTTAATGTGTCATTTACATCAACAGCTATTCTAGAGGACTATAAAGCCGTGAAGGAGGACGGAGAAGATAAAGAAGACCAAGAGCACGGTAACAATGATACTGAGGAAAAGCTAGAGAACACAGAGCAATCTGCTAAGACCACAAACGAGTTCAAGAAAACCTGGGGATTCCGACGGACCACCATAGCCAAGAGAGAAATGCCCGGAGACACTGCTGCTGAGAGCCAGGATGGCCACGTAGGGCCTGTGCGTCGCAGTGGGAGGCAGGCAAAACGCACTGACAAGCTGGAGGAGTTCCTGCTCACCACCAAGAGAGCGCGCACAGTAGGGAGGAGGAGTGCACCTGGCAGCATAGAGGCTGGGGATCCTCCCTCCCAGACCCCTACAGATGCAGAGACGGCCTCCGAGGCCAGTTTTGACGGCAACGCAGAGGCCAAGTCTGTGGATGATAAGCCAGATTCTCCAGTGAGGAAGACGAGGAGCAGGAAGAAGACAACTCGGAAGGCTAAAGGCCGTGGCAGAAGTAGAGTTGGCTCTGTCAGTGATGATGGAAGCTCTGACAATGAGAAGTGTAGTGGCGATGCACTCAAAGAGCTCCAGGAGGAGGAGAAGGGTAGTGGAGATGCACCCAAAGAGCTCCAGGAAGAGGAGGGTAGCGGAGATGCACCCAAAGAGCTCCAGGAAGAGGAAGGTAGCGGAAATGCACCGAAAGAGCTCCACGAAGAGGAGGGTAGCGGAGATGCACCCAAAGAGCTCCAGGAAGAGGAGGGTAGCGGAGATGCACCCAAAGAGCTCCACGAAGAGGAGGGTAGCGGAGATGCACCCAAAGAGCTCCACGAAGAGGAGGGTGGCGGAGATGCACCCAAAGAGCTCCACGAAGAGGAGGGTAGTGGAGATGCACCCAAAGAGCTCCATGAAGAGGAGGGTAGCGGAGATGCACCCAAAGAGCCACAGCCCGAGGAGAAGGAGCAGCAGGACAAGAAGACAACCAGCCCTGAGGAGGAAGAGAAGGATGACACAGTGCAGCCAGAGCAGGACTCTGTGAAGAATGAAAAAGAGGAGGAAGAGCAGGAGGAGAAAGAAAAAAGGGGGAGCGTGGAGAAGCCCATAGACGCCAGTGGCGAGCGTGCCTACAGGTCCAGGAGTCCTGCTAAGGCAGCTAGTAGGGGAACCACCCCCAACAAGAGAGACACTAAGTCCAGAGGAGGGATAAAGCCCCGCAATGACCAGGAGGAAGATGAATCCTCATCCTCATCATCCAGTGACTCAGGCGATGATGAAGGATACGACCCTAATGCACTGTATTGCATCTGTCGACAGAAACACAACAAACGGTATGCATTTGGATGTCATTCAATTGGAAATCCAGTGCATCTATTTCTTACAAATGCTCTGTCTGATCCTTCATGGATTACAGAATGTGGTCAAATTAACCTCCGTTGCCCACCTACAAGTGGTTAGTGATTACTTGGCCAGAGTGATGTGCTTGACTTGTATTCTATGCTTTAGCAGCGACTTTGTTCCACATTGTTAACCTGTCTGGCTCTGGCGTTCCGCCAGCGGAACTCCTCCCACATTCCACTGAAAAGGCAGAGTGCGAAATTCAAAAGATATTTTTTAGAAATATTTAACTTTCACACATTAACAAGTCCAATACAGCAAATGAAAGATACACATCTTGTGAATCCAGTCAACATGTCCGATTTTTAAAATGTTTTACAGCGAAAACACCACATATATTTATGTTAGCTCACCACCAAATACAAAAAAGGACAGACATTTTTCACAGCACAGGTAGCATGCACAAAGCCAACCTAACTAACCAAGAACCAACCAAACTAACCAACAAACAACTTCATCAGATGACAGTCTTATAACATGTTATTCAATAAATCTATGTTTTGTTCGAAAAATGTGCATATTTCAGGTATAAATCATAGTTTACATTGCAGCTACAATCAGAAATTGCACCGAAAGCAGCCAGAATAATTAGACACCAACGTCAAATACCTAAATACTCATCATAAAACATTTCTGAAAAATCGATGGTGTACAGCAAATTAAAGACAAACATCTTGTGAATCCAGCCAATATTTCCGATTTTTTAAAAGTGTTTTACAGCGAAAACACAATATAGCATTATATTAGCTTACTACAATAGCCTACCACACTACCGCATTCATTCATCAAGGCACGTTAGCGATAGCAATAGGCACGTTAGCGATAGCGAATAAACCAGCAAGATATATAATTTTTGACTAACCTTGATAAGCATCATCAGATGACAGTCCTATAACATCAGGTTATACATACACTTATGTTTTGTTCGAAAATGTGCATATTTTGAGCTGAAATCAGTGGTTATACATTGTGCTAACGTAGCTACTTTTTCCCACAACGTCCGGATATTTTTCTGACACTTTTTCTGACACATATTCTGACCAAATAACTATTCATAAACATAACTAAAAAATACATGTTGTATAGGAAATGATAGATACACTAGTTCTTAATGCAATCGCCGTGTTAGAATTCTAAAAATAACTTCATTACGACATCCAGCTTAGGTATAGCGAGAGAGTACCCAAAAGCTGGGCGCAAACGACTAGTACAACATGTTCGACAGATATATGAAATAGCATCATAAAATGGGTCTTACTTTTGCTGATCTTTCATCAGAATGTTGTACAAGGGGTCCTTTGTCGGGAACAATCGTTGTTTGGATTTAGAACGGCCTTTTTCCCTCTCGATTTAGCAAGCACACTTGCCAAGTGGCGCGAATCTCTCCATCGTCAACAAACTCAGAGAACGGAACACGGCAAAACTCTCGAAAAAATTTCAATAATCTGATTAAACTATATTGAAAAAACATACTTTACGATGATATTGTCACATGTATCAAATAAAATCAAAGCCGGAGATATTAGTCGTCCATAACGACAGCCTATCAGAAGGCAAATCCAGGTCCCTTCTCGCGCTCTCCAGAAAACAGGAAACTGGTGACACGTCATGCCAAGAGCTATTATTCGAGCCCAGATCAAGTTACACACTCAATTTCTTCTCTCACTGCTTGTCGACATCTAGTGGAAGACGTATGAAGTGCATCTAAACTAATAAATATCAAGGACTTTAATAGGCATCCCCTAGAACAGTGCATCGATTTCAGATCTTCCACTTCCTGTCAGGAAGTTTGCTGCAAAAGGAGTTCTGTTTTACTCACAGATATAATTCAAACGGTTTTAGAAACTAGAGTGTTTTCTATCCAATAGTAATAATAATATGCATATTGTACGAGCAAGAATTGAGTACGAGGCCGTTTAAATTGGGCACGATTTTCCCCCAAAGTGAAAACAGCGCCCTCTGTCCTCAACAGGTTTTAACCCACTTTCTCTGACTACTTGTTTTTGCATATCTGTCTCTGTGCTCTGCTAAGTGTTCTGTGTGCACCCAGGTTCATGATCTGCTGCGACCGCTGTGAGGAGTGGTTCCATGGAGACTGTGTGGGCATCACTGAGGCTCGTGGACGTCTGATGGAGAGGAACGGGGAGGACTACGTCTGCCCCAACTGCACCACCAAGAAGAGCCAGACGGCCAAGCCCAATGGCAAACCCAAAGCAGCTGCCCCCGGTGCCCTCAAGGCCGAGCAGAGCCCCTCTGTGGCGGCTCCCTCACCTACAGCCTCAGCTGGGACGGAAGAAAAGGGTGACGACTTGGGGATCAAAGGGAGGATAGAGAAGACCACCAACCCCAGTGGGAAAAAGAAGATCAAGATCTTTCAGGCGGTAGGTTTCTGTTACTTTTCTCACAACCCCAGTGGATGAACTCAACAAATGACCTATTCCGGTTTATAATGTCATGTCCATAAAAGCTTACTTAAAGATGTCTGAGAGCACCATATTAGGGATGGGCGTGAGTACTCGATTCAAGGTCTGGATTTGATTACTAATAATTGAGTACAAGCACTCAATGTATACGCACAGATGTAGAGAATGTCAAGTGTAGTGAAAATAGGTTGTTTCCTTTTTACTTGTGTATCAGAACAACCAGTAATTGGAACAACCAATGGCGTACCGCAAACTGTATTTCCATCAGCCCCTTAACCTGTCTAGGTTAGCGGAACCCCTCGCCAACAGCCAATGAAATTGCAGGGCGCCAAATACAAATCAACAGAAATCCCATAAATCAAATTTCTCAAACATACAAGTATTAGGCACCATTTTAAAGATAAAATTCTCGTTAATCCAGCCAAAGTGTCTGATTTCAAAAATGCTTTACAGCGAAAGCTCCACAAACGATTATGTTAGGTCACCACCAAGTCACAGAAAACCCCAGCCATTTTTCCCGCCAAAGAGGAGTCACAAAAAGCACAAATAGAGATAAAATGAATCACTAACCTTTGATCTTCATCAGTTGACACTCATAGGACTTCAGTTACACAATACATGTATGTTTTGTTCGGTAAAGTTCATATTTATATCCAAAAATCTCATTTTACATTGGCGTGTTACAATCAGTAGTTCCAAAACATGCAGTGAATTTGCATTGAGCCACATGAATTTACAGAAATACTCATTATAAATGTTGATGAAAATACACGTGTTAAACATGGAAATATAGATACACTTCTCCTTAATGCAACCCCTGTGTTAGATTTCAAAAAAACTTTACAGAAAAAGCATAATCTGAGTACGGCGCTCAGAGCCCAAAACAGCCAAAAGAAATATCCACCATGTTGCGCCATCAACATTAGTCTGAAATAGCATTATAAATATTCACTTACCTTTGATGATCTTCATCAGAATGCACTCCCAGGAATCCCAGTTCGTCAAACGTTTGATTTGGTCCATCAATTATGTCCAAAGGGCTTCTTTTGTTAGGGCGTTTGGTAAACAAATCCAAATGCGCGTTCAGGTCCAGTCGGACGAAAAGTTCAAAAAGTTATATTACAGGTCGTAGAAACTTGTCAAACTAAGTATAGAATCAATCTTTAGGATGTTTTCATCATAAATGTTCAATAATGTTCCAACCGGAGAATTCCATTGTCCGTAGAAAAGCAATGGAATGAGAGCTACCTCATGTGAAATGAGTGTGACTGAGAACGAGGCTGCTGGCAGACCCCTTAGTCAAACAGCTCCCATCCGGCCCCCCTTCACTCTAGAAGCCTGAAACAACGTTCTAAAGACGGTTGACATCTAGTGGAAGCCTTAGGAAGTGCAACATAACCCATATCCCACTGTGAATTTGATAGGGACTGAGTTAAAAACTACAACCCTCAGATTTCCCACTTCCTGTTTGGATTTTTTCTCTGGTTTTTGCCTGCCATATGAGTTCTGTAATACTCGGACATCATTCAAACAGTTTTAGAAACTTCAGTGTTTTCTATCCAATACGAATAATAATATGCATATATTAGCATCTGGGACTGAGTAGGAGGCAGTTCACTCTGGGCACGCTATTCATCCAAAAGTGAAAATGCTGCCCCCTATCCCAAAGAAGTTAAATAATGGAGTATACGAACAGACTTTCTTTGAAATGACCATCCCTACTCCTTATGACAATTTGTATATTGTAATCCCTGACACTTTTGCCTGTACAGGAATCCGTCTGTGGCATTGTCTGTGTTACACTGTGCACCTGTGTGACCTGTTTGAATTTCAACAGGCGGCGGAGGAGTCTAAGCTGCCCAAATGCATCGGGCCAGGCTGTGAGAAGACCGCTCTGAAGGACTCTGTCTACTGCGGCAGCGAGTGCATCCTGAGACACGCCGCCGCAGCCATGGCAGCCAAGTCAATTTCTGAACCCAAGCAGAAAGAGCAAGACAAGGCTAAGGGACAGAAAAAAACACCTGGTGCCAGGGCAACGACCAAGGTAAACAAAGGGTTCATAAGATAACAAAGATGTTTATATTTTCACCTCTTGTTCTGGAGAGTTGAGAAACCTTTCACTGAGCTTATTGGAACCAGTGCTCTGGATATTAATACAATGAGTGGAGCATAAATTAAGCGCAATATGTATTCCAATGTTTTGAAATAAGTTTTCTAAATCTGCCCCAAAATTGTACACCAATTTCTTATATGAAATTCTTATATTTCTTTCTGTGAAATTGTGACTCATTACCAATGACTAACAAGGCCATACACCATACACTATAATTTTTTTCCTGCTTTCTGGGGAAGGGTATAAAACAATTTCTAGATTGTTGAACGTTTCCAAGAGTAGTGGTCTCCATCGTTAGGAAATGGGAAAAATCTGGAACTACCCAGACTCTGCCTAGAGTTGGCCGTCCGACCAAACTGTGCAACCAGGCAAGAAGGACCTTGGTCAAGGAGGTGACCAAGAACCCAATGAACACTGACATGGAGTGCCTTGGCTGAGATGGGATAACCTGGCAGAAGGACAACAGTCTCTGGTGAAGTGCTGTAATCTGGGCTCTATGGGTTAGTGGCCAGACGGAAGCCACTCCTGAGAAATAGGCACATGACTGCATGCCTGGAGTTTGGAAAAAGGCATGAGAAAGACTTGTAACGTAAGGCAAACGAGTCTGGTGTGATGAGACACATTTTACTCTGAATGCAAAGGGCTATATCTGGAGAGGAGCAGGCACAGCTCATCACCTGTCTAACACAATCCCTACTGTGAAGTATGGTGGTGGCAGTTTAGTTACAGTTCATATAAGGAAATCGGTCAATTCAAATAAACTCATTAGGCCCTAATCTATGGATTTCACATGACCTGGGAATACGGATATGCATTGGTTGGTCACATGCAGTGCATTTGGAAAGTATTCAGACCCCTTGACTTTATCCACATTTTGTTACTTTACAGTTTTATTCTAAAATGGATCAAATAGTTTTTTCCCCCATCGATTTACACACAATACCCCCACAATGACGAAGCAGGTTTTAGAAATTTTAGCAAATGTATTACAAATAAACTGCTCACATTTACACCGGTATTCAGACCCTTTACTCAGTACTTTGTTGAAGAACCGTTGACAGCAATTACACCCTCGTGTCTTCGTTACAAGCTTGGCACAGGATGGGGAGCGTCGGTTCCCAGCTATTTTCAGGTCTCTCCAGAGATGTTCGATCGGGTTCAAGTCTGAGTTCTGGCTGGGCCACTCAAGGACATTCAGAGACTTGTCCCGAAGCCACTCCTGCTCCGTTCATCTTTGCCTCGGTCCTGACTAGTCTCCCAGTCCTTGCTGCTGAAAAACAGGCCTTTCATCTTGCCACTCAACCATAAAGGCCCTGACCAAGGCCCTTCTCCCCCGATTGCGCCGTTTGGATGGGCGGCCAGCTTTAGGAAGGGTCTTGGCGGTTCCAAATGATAGAGGCCGCGGTGTTCTTGGGGACCTTCAATGCTGCAGAAATGTTTTGGTACCCTTCCCTAGATCTGTGCATCATCGACACAATCCTGTCTCGGAGCTCTACGGACAGTTCATTCGACCTCGGCTTGGTTTTAGCTCTGACATGCACTGTCAACTGTGGGACCTTTATTTAGACAGGTGTGCCTTTCCAAATGATGTCCCATCATTTGAATTTACCGCAGGTGGACTCCAATCAAGGATAATCAATGGAAACAGGATGCACCCGAGCTCAATTTTGAGTATAATAGCAAAGGGTCTGAATACTTATGTAATTAAGTTCTGTTAATTCATTTCTGTTTTAATTTTTTATAAATGTGCAAACATTTCTAAACATGGTTTCGCTTTGTCATGATGGGCTAGTGTGTGTGTGGATTGAGGAAACATTTATTTAATCCAGTTAAGTATAAGGCTGTAATGTAACAATGTGGATAGGTCTAGGAGTCCAAATACTTTCTGAATGCACTGTGCCTTAAGAAAAAGGGCCGTGGATCAGAACCTGTCAGTATCTGGTGTGACCACCATTTTTGTCATGTAACCCGACACATCTCCTTTGCATAGAGTTGATCAGGCTGCTGATTGTGTTCTGTGGAATGTTTTCCCACTCTTCAATGGCTGTGCGAAGTTGCTGGTAATTGGTGTCAACTTGAACACGCTGTCGTACATGTCAATCCAGAGCATCCCAAACATGCTCAATGGGTGACATGTCTAGTGCGTATGCAGGCCATGGAAGAACTGGGACATTTTCAGCTTCCAGGAATTGTGTACAGATCCTTGGGGGCTGTGCATTATCATGCTGTGAGGTGATGGCAGCAGAGGAATGGCATGACAATGGGTCTCAGGATCTCGTCACGGTATCTTGCGTTCAAATTGCCATCGATAAAATGCAATTGTTCGTTGTTTGTAGCTTATGCCTGCCCATACCATCATCCCGGTAAAGTTGAAACCGGGATTCGTCCTTGAAGAGCACACTTCTCCAGCATACCGGTGAGAATTTGCACTCTGAAGTCAGATCAAAACCCTGGTGAGGACGACGAGCACACAGATGAGCTTCCCTGAGATGATTTCTGGCAGATATTCTTCGTTTGTGCAAACCTATAGTTTCATCAGCTCTCCGGCTGGCTAGTCTCTGACCATCCCGCAGGTGAAGAAGCCGGATGTGGAGGTCCTGGGCTGGCATGGTTACACGTGGTCTGCTGTTGTGAGGCCGGTTGGACGTACTACCAAAGTCTAAACACAATAACGTTTGAGGCGGCTTATGGTAGAGAAATTGCATTTAAATTCTCTGCCAACAGCTCTGGTGGACATTCCTGCAGTCAGCATGCCAATTGCACGCTCCCTCAACTTGAGACATCTGTGGCATTGTGTTCTGTGACAGAACTGCACATTTAGGCGTGGCCTTGTCTCCAGTACAAGGTGCACCTATGTAACAATCATGCTGATATGCCACACCTGTCAGGTGGATGGATTATCTTGGCAAAGGAGATATTTTCACTAATAGGGATGTAAACAAATTTGTCAACAATTTGAGAGAAGTAAAAAAAAAAAAATTGTGCGAATGGGACATTTCTAGGATCTTTTGTTTTAGCTGATGGGACCAACAGTTTAGATATTTTTGTTCAGTATACATCCTGCATTACACAACAAGTTTTGCTATGGAACCTTTCCTGTGCCCTGTTATTGATTGTTGATTGAATGTCTGTTCATGCAGAAGAGTTCCACCTCCGGAAGGAAGACCAGCAAGAAGTCCACAGAGGAGGAGGAGTCTGACAGTGAGGATGACAAGAAGGATGGTGATGAAGAGCAGAATGCGGAGCATCAGCCACCACCACCCACCATGTCGTCCTGGTCCAGCGACCATAATTACAATGCAGTAACGCCAGAAAAGACTACACCCATAGCACCACCAACAGTGTTAAACAAAACGTGTATGTATCTCTTTGAAGGTCTTAATAATCCACTTTTAAACATTTTGTTGTCTCACACTATAGGGGTTGTCAAGTGAGCCATCTGAATGTATTTGCATCGCTCTATTACGGCTTCTTAGAAACAAAACCACATTATTTCCCCATTGATAAATGTAGTTGCTGTCATGGCAACGTAATGCCTAAGATCAGTGATGTCACATTTATTTCATGGAGAGCCTAGCTTTAGTTCATCAATCAAGTACAAGGGAGGAGCGAAAACCCGCAGACACCCGGCCTCCGTGGAATGAGATTGACACACGTGCCTTAGATTAATGACCCAGATCTTTGGGGAAAGCACTAATGAGAATGGGTCCCCAAATGTATGTGGAGTTTGAAAGTGTGTTACACGGTCATGGTTACTTAGTCAGGTATACAGAGTTGCTGAGTGGGTAAGTACACATTGCTATGAATGGATACAAACATGACTATTTTAGGATTTATTTCTAAAGCCGTGTTTTTAAAAACGGTAACCATGAACAAAGCCATGATTGGGGATAATTTATGATAAATGAATCAACGGTTACTTACTGTATGCAGTGCGAATGTGTGTTGGCACCCGTGTGTGTGTTGGCACTCGTGTGGTGCGTGTGAAAATCTCCCATGTGCTCCTCCAAACTGCTGTTCATCTAGAGACAGTCCCTCTCGAGCAGGTAGGTCTCAGCGTTTGTTTTTTTATTCCTGGATTTATACAGGGAACTATACAGAAATACAGCTCACACTGCTGATGAATTGAGCTATAAGTATTCGGTGCAACCAAGGAAGTATTCACGATTAGCTTTGTGAATGGTGTGCTGTTTCTTTATTGAATGTCATGCATCCAAACTCCTTCTGGGGCACTGGCGATAAAATAAAAGGTGTTAAGACAGATTTTTTTGGGATGCCTTGATTGATTATATGAGGGGTCTCGGATTACTTAGGATGTCCTGACCAGTTGCTCTCGGACAGCATGTGCCACAGATCTACACGCCACGAGAGGAAGTGAAAGTCTGAAGCGGATTGACTCGGACAGCTGGAACAGGAAATCTATTACTTCTACTGAGACAAGACCTGCTGAAGACACTGCACAGAAGTCTTCAGCACAGAAGTATTAGATGACTAGGAGAAGTGGAACACCAGAGTCGTCATCAACTAAACATAAAGAGCAGGGTGGCAGACCATTATTACCTAAGCTCTACCACACTTCTGTTTTACTGATATGAAATTACTGAGACATTTAGGGACAATTTAGTATTTTTTGCTATGAACTCTGCTTTGTTTCAAAGCTTTACCCAGGTTTCTAATTTTATGGGGAGTAATTAGACAGGTTGGGATGCAAGTATTTTAAATGTGTGTATTGCATTGGTAGTTCGTGACTTCAGGAATCCGCTTAGCCATGTAATTACAGCTGCCTGTTCTTCAGATGTATTGGGGGGGATGTCATATGTTATTCACTCATGACCTGCTTGCATGTCTATACTCAGATCTCCAATATATTATTTTGTGCACATACATTCTGATAGTTTGCCAAGTGTTTTTGTGAGCAAATCAGTCACATTGAAATTCCTATTGCTGCCCGTTTGAAATCTGTATATGAACATATTGGTGATTTTAAAAGAATCCAAGTGATAATTGTTGTACAGGTAAGACCAGGTTTAGTAGTTAGGGCTGGAGGTGAATGATGTGTGCCTTTGGCTCAATGAGCAATTGTGTAATTGGATATGGCAGTAGCATTTTCTGCTGATGGCACTCACATGTATTTGCCATTTTTAATGTACAGACAGATTTCTCATACTTTGGTAATGAGCAACACCGACGTGGCAAAATATCTGCTTTAACAAAGCTATGACTATCGATATCCAAATTTTTACATATCAAGTCATACAAAAGCAATTGGTACTAGTATACTTGTCACGCACAACCAGTGCCTCTGGGGAAAGATGTTGCATTGATCTTGAATTGTTCAGCTTAATATTCCTTGACAAATATTTTGTCTTTATTGAACGCTCATTAGATGTGTGTACAGCTGAAGCTAGCCGGTATTGTTAGAAGAACCCTGTGCTGGCCTCACAGCAATATGAATTTTCAGTGGTGAAAATATCAGATTTGGTGTGGGATGTATGAAGATATGTAGAAGGAGGTGAACGTTCAGACATTCTTTGCCCAAACATGGTAAGTTCCAAGTTAAGTTGAACTATTGGTTGTTTTCTGGCCATTTGATACAGTGGGTCAACTAGTGGGATCTTCAAAGACCAGACAAAGGGAGATTCACGTCCTAATAGAATCTAATTGTAGTTTTGTGGAGATCCCTGTACCCAGTGACTTTCCAGACATTTATTTTTTTAGGGCTTAATATCTGATGGGTTGTTGATTGGGGTCTAGTTCTGTAGCTCAGGAACGGATGTAAAATGGTATGCAGGAACTATTCATACTGTGTTACTTTTTTTTGTTGCTCATTTAGTACACAGTCAGGCCTAGGAGCTTTTAGTACATCGGTCCCTTCTGATAACACTGAAGTGGTGTCTCGCCTACATTCTTCATGAAGAGGATCACCACCATTTGAACTAATGTTGAGAAGATTGGAATTGCAGCACCCCAAAAATGGGTCCTTTTATACAAATTCATTTTACATCATTTTTAGCCAGAGAATAAAAGAGATTTCCAAATTCTGTTTTATATTTATTTAACCCATTTTATGTGCATGCTTATGGTTGGCTTTCGCCGTGTGTGGGAAGATGTATTTTAAACAGGTTTATTTTGTGTTTGTCAAGGTATTTATCATTAGATCCAACAAAGGGAGGAGGACCCATCTTCAATATTTTGTGTTCTTTGTATGCATTCTGGTCATGTCTGGTAGTCTGTCATTAAGTGAATCTAAGATCACATTACATATGCCATCATTGTAAATAAGAATGTGTTCTTAACTGATTTGCTATTTAAATGTTTTACCTTTTCCCCCCTGAATTCAATTTACCTGTCATATGTTTTCATGATGGGTCATAAACTGTTTCTACTTGTGTTTAATGCAAATTGTTTTACGCTCCACAGCTCCTGTAGAGAAGGAGAGTGAAGAGGACCAGAGTGAGAAGGAATCAACCCCTTCTGAGAAGAAGTCACCTGCTTCTACAGCGCCGCTCAAAGGAGGAAAGAAGTCCCCCGGCCCCAAATTATTAAAGACATACACCAGACGCAATAAACCAGCAACTCCAGGCAGCCGTGCTAAGGCACCAAAGAAACAACCACCCCCCCCTCCTAACAAAACCAAATCCAAGAAACCACCTCCACCGCCTGCTGTCCTGACCCCTTCTGCCCCTGGTTCTTTAGATGCACCACGACATCACGTCACAGGAGCCCTGAGGGTTGGCAAGTCCAGCTTTACCATCCCTAAGAAGCAGGCCCAGCCCCAGCAAAGGGACTCCTCGGGTCGTAGTCCGTCCAGAGTCGCATCCTCAGCCCCTTCTACCCGACACCATGAGCCAGGCGCTTCTGCACCTTCCATGATGTGCCCGACAGCTCCGCCCAACAACCAGATGAGACAGAACATACGCCGCTCACTCACAGACATCCTCTACAAGAGGTGAGTATCCCAGAAGTCTTAGACCTAGACTGATCCACGTTTCTAGAGAATGGCTTACATTGTCTCTTGGACTTCATGCAAGGTCATTCATCTGATTTATGGTTTTAATGTAGATTATTTTTGATAGTACTAAGAAGTTGTTGTAGGCCAATGGAAAATACAGTTGAAGTCGGAAGTTTACATACACTTAGGTTGGAGTCATTAAAACACATTTTTCAACCACGCCACAAATTTCTTGTTAACAAACTATAGTTTTGGCAAGTCGGTTGGGACATCTACTTTGTACGTGACACAAGTAATTTTTTCAACAATTGTTTACAGACAGATTGTTTCACTTATTCACTGTATCACAATTCCAGTGGGTCAAAAGTTTACATCACTAAGTTGACTGTGCCTTTAAATAGCTTGGAAAATTCCAGAAAATGATGGCATGGCTTTAGAAGCTTCTGATCGGCTAATTTACATCATTTGAGTCAATTGGAGATGTACCTGTGGATGTATTTAATGGCCTACTTTCAAACTCAGTGCATCTTTGCTTGACATCATGGAAAAGTCTAAAGAAATCAGCCAATACCTCAGAAAAACAATTGTAGACCTCCACCAGTCTGGTTCATCCTTGGGAGAAATTTCCAAACGCCTGAAGGTACCACATTCATTTGTACAAACAATAGTACGCAAGTATAAACACCATGGGACCACGCAGCCGTCATACCGCTCAGGAAGGAGACGTGTTCTGTCTCCTAGAGATGAACGTACTTTGGTCCAAAAAGTGCAAATCAATCCCAGAACAGCAGCAAAGGACCTTGTGAAGATGCTGGAGGAAACGGGCACAAAAGTATCTATATCCACAGTAAAACGAGTCCTATATCGACATAACCTGAAAGGCCGCTCAGCAAGGAAGAAGCCACTGCTCCAAAACCGCCATAAAAAAGCCAGACTACGATTTGCAACTGCACATGGGGACAAAGGTTGTACTTTTTGGAGGAATGTCCTCTGGTCTGATGAAACAAAAAAAGAACTGTTTGGTCATAATGACCACCGTTATGTTTGGAGGGAGAAGGGGGAGGCTTGCAAGCCGAAAAACACCATCCCAACCGTGAAGCACGGGGGTGGCAGCATCATGTTGTGGTGGTGCTTTGCTGCAGGAGGGACTGGTGCACTTCACAAAATAGATAGCATCATGAGGTAGGAAAATGATGTGGGTATATTGAAGCAACATCTCAAGACATCAGTCAGGAAGTTAAAGCTTTGTCACAAATGGGTCTTCCAAATGGACAATGACCCTAAGCATACTTCCGAAGTTGTGGCAAAATGGCTTAAGGACAACAAAGTCAAGGTATTGGGAGTGGCCATCACAAAGCCCTGACCTCAATCCTATTGAAAATTTGTGGGCAGAACTGAAAAAGCGTGTGTGAGCAAGAAGGCCTACAAACCTTACTCAGTTACACCAGCTCTGTCAGGATGACTGGGCAAAAATTCACCCAACCTATTGTGGAAAGCTTGTGCAAGGATACCTGAAACGTTTGACCCAAGTTAAACAATTTAAAGGCAATACACTCAATTAGTATTGGGTAGCATGTAAACTTCTGACCCACTGGGAATGTGATGAAAGAAATAAAATCTGAAATAAATCACTCTCTATACTATTATTCTGACATTTCACATTCTTAAAATTAAAGTGGTGATCCTAACTGACCTAAGACAGGGAATTTTTAGTTGGATTAAATGTCAGTAATTGTGAAACTGAGTGTAAATGTATTTGGCTAATGTGTATGTAAACTTCTGACTTCAACTGCACATGTTCCCCACATCTTTACAACTACGTTGTCTAGAATGTATAGCTCTAAAATGTGTATGTGACCAATGCGATTTGATTTATTGTCCGACCAGGGTGAGTGACAGTGATGATTTGAACATGTCTGAGAACGAGGTGGGAAAACTGGCGGTCAGCATTGAGAAGGAGATGTTCAACCTGTGCCTTTGCACGGACAGCAAGTACAAGAACAAGTACAGATCCCTCATGTTTAACCTGAAAGACCCCAAAAACAAGGTGAGTCCACAGGTGTCTGCAGAAGTGACTAGTCAAGCGCTAAGTTGTGTAGGCTAAACCAAATATGGTAAATGTTGGAAAGCCATGTACATGTAAATGCCAAAACAACGTAAATACCAACATAAAGTCTCTTGATAGGGCGTTGGGCCACCGTGAGCCAGAACAGCTTCAATGTGCATAGATTCTACAAGCATCTGGAACTCTATTGGTGGGATGCGACACCATTATTTGTTCTACAGGAAATTCCTTTTGGTGTTTTGTTGTTGTTGGTGGAGAACGCTGTCTCAGGCACCACTCCAGAGTCTCCTATAAGTGTTCAATTGGGTTGAGATCTGGTAATTGAGATGGCATATGGTTTACATCGTTTTCATGCTCATCAAACCATTGTGATCACTCGTGCCCTGTGGATGGGGGCATTGTCATTCTGTGGTGGTGTAACCATGGTAGCCAAAATAACTGGGCCTGCCCAACATTTATACATGACTCTAAGCATGATGGGACATTTAATTGCTTAGGAATTGCTCAGGAACCATAACTGTGGAAGCACCTGCTTTCAATATATCACTCAATTGTTTCCTTTTATTTTGGCAGTAACCTGTACATTTGAATTAGTATTTCTTTATTATAGTATTGCGTTGTTGGTATGTGGGTGAATTGATCGTGAGTCATGAATTCAATTTAAATGATATTACTGAAATGTTTTATGTTCACAAGCCATATGTGCCAGGTGAGTAAATGGTATGTTGTGCTTGTCTCAGGGCCTGTTCTACCGCGTGGTCTGGGGAGAGGTCAGTCCCTTCAGGCTGGTGAGGCTGAGTGCAGATGAGCTGCTCTCCAAAGAGATCTCAGAGTGGAGGAAGCCTGACACCACTGAGGTAAGAAGGAACTCCTCTGTTGACCTATTAGAGATCATGATAATGAAACCAATAATTCTATAGACAGAGCAGTACTAGGAATGGTATTTATTGTGCAACTAAATATCACTACTAAAGAGACCATATAATTAGCCTAATTTTCGTATATTGCTAGACACTATATATGTTCAATAAGGCCTACATCCAAGTTGATGACCTCTGTTGTATCTCATAGGCTCCCAGTGCTAGATCCCAGACAGGGCAGTCCAAATCGGGCCGTAGGCTTGATTCTGGCCCCCTTGATGTGGACATGGAGGACGCTCCTCCAATGTCTGATGGAGACGTATGTAACTCTGGCACCTCTCCATCTCCTCGCATGGCTTTTTCTGCAGTAAGTGGTGGCTTTCTCACCCTTTCTTTCACTTCCGCTTGTCTTTCATCTTCATTTTCCTTGCATAAGACAAGAACCATGTTGTCCTGGGTGTTAACATGTGGGTAACATATTGTGGTTTTACAGTTTAATTCTCTTGCCAACCTGTCCCATACCTCTTTAAACTGTCCCTTTGTCCTACTGAAGCTCACTGCCACCCGCCCCGTGCATCACTCAAATCACGTTTCACACCCACTGTGCATCAATGTAGCTATCGTTTTAGAGATGATCTAATGATTCATGTGATCAGAATATTTCCTCCATTCAGGACCTCATCAGATTTGGCTATGGTTTGATGTGCTATTTGAGATTCCATTGTCAGTTTGTAGTGTTGACTGTCTTTCTGTTTTCGTTTTACAATGTGTTCAGGAACTAGAGGAAGCTAGCTCCGCTCCCTCTTCTGGCTCTGTTCAGGTGGGGGTGAAAAGTGGCAGTTCCCTGCCAGACATCTTCAGCATGATGCGGGACACCACAGCCGAACACAGGGCCCACCTCTTTGACCTCAACTGCAAAATCTGCACAGGTAAAAAAAAAAAAAAAAATGATGCAAGAAACGGTGGCATAAAAACTTTGAGCGTACTTGAATTCCCCTCACATATGTCCCTCATATCTTCATTCTTATTACTCCATGCTTAACTTTGATTAGTGGATTTGATGGTTTAGGAGGTTTAAGTAACATCTGTCTCCCCTCTTCCAGGCCAGAAGTCTGCAGATGATGAACCAGCAGCCAAGAAGGCCAAACTCTCCAAGAAGCCTGAAATGAGGCAAGAGGTGAGGCGCTTGTCCAGGTCCTCCTCAGGTGAAGGTGCCCCGGTCTCTTATCCTGGCAGTGAGACACCAGTCCCTGAGCCCCTGCCCTACCAGGAGGACACAAGCATCCATTTTCCTCCGCCCCAGACCCCTGTCACCGCACCAGCCGTCTCCTCTGTCAGCATCACCCGCAGAGATCCCCGCATGGCAAGACACAGCTCTGGAGTGACGGTCACCCACTCTGCCCCAGACACATCCATGGTAGCACCCATCTCAACAGATACCTATTCAAGACCCATTCCAACAGAGTCCTATTCAAGACCTTTCCCAGCAGATACTTATTCAAGACCAGCCGTTTCAGTAGAGCCCGCTCCGGTTGCAGTGATGGAGGTGGTGCCCAAGGGGCCTCTGCCCATGCCCCCGGCTCCTCCACCTTCCATCCCCAGGCCCATCATGCAGAAAGCTGCCTCGTCAGAGCCTCCTCCAGAGGGCGAGACCGCCATCTTCCTCCATGGCCAGGAGATGATGTGGAAAGGATTAGTCAACATGCACACCGTGGCCAAGTTTGTCACTAAGGCATACCTGGTCTCAGGATCTTTTGAGCACCTGAAAGAGGTTGGTTATTAATTTGTTAGAAAAGATTACATCACTGGTAGTTGCAGTTTTTTTTTTACGTGAGCTAAAAAAAAAAACACAACGAAGACAACATAACTGCTAAGATAACTGTTATATTTGATCATAGTGAAAGTCTCACTACATTTTGGCCAGAATACATGTATTACTTACAGTGGCTTCAGAAAGTATTAACACCCCTTGACTTTTCAACATTTTGTTGTGTTACAGCCTCAATTTAAAATGGATTAAATTGAGATTGTGTGTCACTGGCCTACACACAGTACCCCATAATGTCATAGTGGAATTATGTTTTTAGAACTTTTTACAAATTAATTAAAAATGAAGAGCTGAAATGTTTTGAGTAAGTATTCAACCCCTTTGTTATTTGAAGTCTAAGTTCAGGAGTCACATAAATTGCATGGACTCACTCTGTATGCAATAATAGTGTTTAACTAGATTTTTGAATGACTACCTCATCTCTGTATCACACACATACAATTATCTGTAAGGTCCCTCAGCGGAGCAGTGGAATTTCAACCACATAGACCAGGGAGGTTTTCCAATGCCTCGCAAAGAAGGGCACCTATTGGTAGATGGGTCAATTTTTTATAAAAAGCTGACATTGAATAGCCCCTTTTGAACATGGGTGAAGTTACTAATTATACTTAATACACCCAGTCACTACAAAGATACAGGCATCCTTCCTAACTCAGTTGCCGGAGAGGAAGGAAACCGCTCAGGGATTTCACCGTGAGGCCAATGGTGACTTTAATGGCTGTGGTAGGAGAAAACTGAAAATGGATTAAAAAAATATTTAACTTGGCAAGTCAGTTAAGAACAAATTCTTATTTACAATGACGGCCTAGGAACAGTGGGTTAACTGCCTTGTTCAGGGGCAGAATGACAGATTTTTACCTTGTCAGCTCGGGGATTTTATCTAGCAACCTTTCGGTTACTGGCCCAACGCTCTAACCACTAGGCTACCTGCCGCCCCAATAAGGCACTGAAGTAAAACTGCAAGAAATGTGACAAAGAAATTCACTTTATTTCCTGAATACAACGCATTATGGTTGGGGCAAGTCCAACACATCACTGAGTACCACCCTTCATATTTTCAACCATGGTGGTGGCAGCATCATGTTATGGGTATGCTTGTCATTGTCAAGGACTAGGGAGTTTTTTTAGAATAAAAAGAAACAATGGAGCTAAGCACAGGCAAATCCTAGAGGAAAACCTGGTTCAGTTTGCTTTCCAACTAGTGGCCTAGTTACAGTTTTGTCTTAAATCGTCTTAAATCTATGGCAAGACTTGAAAATGGCTGTCTAGCAATGATCAACAATCAACTTGACAGCTTGATGAATTTTGCAAAGAATTATTAGCTCATATTGTACTATCCAGGTGTGCAAAGCTCATAGACTTATTTTCAATAAATTAGCTACAATTTCTACGCATGTTTTCACTTTGGCATATGGGGTATTGTGTGTAGATGAAAATAAAGATTTAATCAATTTTGAATTCAGGCTGTAATAACAAAATGTGGAATAAGTCTAGGGTTATGAATACTTTCCGAAGGCACTGTACTTGTTTGAATTGTTTGTGAATATATGGTAATGTCATCCGAGTTTAACACAAAGGTGACATTGTTAATCCTGTACAGGATCTGCCTGACACCATCCACATTGGAGGCCGAATCTCTCCCAGCACTGTGTGGGACTATGTGGGAAAACTGAAGACATCTCTGTCCAAGGTAAAGCTTCCACCACAATCTAATAATGTGAGGTATTTATACACAACCTACTTCCTGGTTGAGGATCCTAAAGTCACACCCCTCTCTTTGTTTTTGCCTCATCTCCAGGAGCTGTGTCTAATCCGGTTCCATCCAGCCACAGAGGAAGAAGAGGTTGCCTACGTCTCTCTCTTCTCTTATTTCAGCAGTAGGAAGCGTTTTGGAGTGGTCGCCAACAACAACCGCCGCATCAAAGACCTGTACCTCATCCCCCTGAGCTCCAAGGACCCCCTGCCCTCCAAACTGTTACCTTTTGATGGGCCAGGTAAGCATCTGCAGGGAGACGCACAGAGGCCTCCGATAACCCTAACACCCAAACACTGGATTGAATATGATGTGCCAAAGTCTCTATACATCAAGACAATTAAGTTAGGCATAATGTCAGTCGATAGTTTTGTCCAGAGTGGTCACTATGTTCAGGATTTTGTTCATTTACTTAGTTTTCCTCTGTGTGAAAGGAGAGCTTGTTTCATGAAGTTGGTTTATGATATACATTGTAGGGGGCGAGCATGTATTTCTGCTGTTGCCTTCCTCCATAAACATCCCTCTGTACTTGTTCTATGCCCCCAGTGTGTACTCTGTGTGTATATTACCTTGTATCACACGTCTGTCTTAAATAAAGGATGTTGTGCATCACAGGTTGGTGCGGCCTTAGACGTCAGTCTCAGCCTGTTGTTTTTAAGGCTCAGCTTTTATTCTGTAGATACTCGTGTGAAATGTTTGGGTAATGATGGTGTTTCTGAAAATGACAACTGCCACAATGTTACATTTAAATTACTCCTCACTGCAACTTGGTGTACTGTGTTAGTGGATCTACCTGCATCTCCAGTACCCACACATCATAACTGAATGGGCAGCACCTGACCTACACCTAGTCCATCCCATACCACCAACAATGCCTGGAAAGCCATGGTAAGTTATTATGAGAGGTCCAGCTTGGAGAGCCTTGGACAGATGGTTCTACTCATGTTGGGGTTTTAAAGAAGATGGACAAGAGAAGAATCTATGGATCTCAAACACTCACTGAATTGAAGAAACAAACACTTAACCATCCATATAATTAGTTGTCAGCAGAGGTTGGATAAGTAGTGTCATAATTAAAAACATTGCATATAAGTTCAGTGGAATGCACTGTACAACACATATTGTCTGTTTTTATATAGAATAGTAAAGAATATGGAAATGTCCATTAATATTGACATGTCATTAGCATGCATTCTCATGAAGTCACAATCTAGCAAGATGAGAAGCTTAGTGAAAGTGGCGAATGTTGCATTTTTCTGTACCTGCAAAGTGTGATGTTAGATCAACAGAAACATGCAGTCTAATGCAGTGCACAGACAGTCACAGTTCTCAAAGTATCATGGGGAGTTTAAGACTGCTCAGCAGTGTGACTAAGCACTCTTAAAGGTTGTCTGTAGCTTACAATTCTTGTTTGTATTCTTTTGACACATGAATATTTTAATTTAATTGTATACTTGGAAGCTGATTATACAGGTGGCTTTTTGTGCTCATATTTTTTGTTGTTGGAACAATTCGAAATGGAAAGTGAAGACCACAGCTTGTGGCTTTAAATCAACAGACCTTTTTGTGATCAGTTTTGGTTTGTTGTGATCTGTGTGATTCCCGGTCTCTGAAATCCTCTTGTCTGTTGTCGTCCATAGCTTCGGGCGTTTGAAACAAGCTCTCATTTCAGTTTCACTTCAAATAAATTGTATCTCTGGAAATTTTTGTCATTTAGCAGATGAATCTATCGGAGATATACAGTATACAAGTATGTAAGTGGATAAAGGATATGTTCTAGAATGCTTTTTATTCAATTATCACTAATTGTTTTAACTTTGTCTTGTAGGACTTGAACCAGCGCGTCCTAACCTCCTGCTTGGGTTGGTGATTTGCCAGAAGGACAAGAAGCGTGCTGGAGCCTCTTTGGAGACTGAGGAGAAGCGTTCCAAGATCCAAATCAGAGACCTAGATGATACTGGCCTTCCAAAACCAACCACCACCATCAAAGCTGAAGTCAAAGCCGAGAAAGCCTTGCGGTACACCCAGGATCTTCCCTTCAGCACAACCCCGCCAGGTACACCTCCCCCTCTCAGCTCCTCAGAGACCTCCACGTCCATGGCAGCCTTATCAGTGCTGTCCTTCCTGTCCTCTGTCAAAGCCCCTGCTACAGACAAAGAGTCACCTGCCTCAAGCTCTGCTGCATCATCTGCTGCCAATGCCACTCCCCTTCAGACCATCTTGAAGACCTTGTTTGGGAACAAGAGGCAAGACTCTGAGGCCTCCATGTCTCCCTCAGAGCATGGTGCTGTTGACGTCTCAGCCGTGCCTGCTACTCTGCTAGATCCCATTGTTCAGCAATTTGGACAGATTTCTAAGGAGAAGCAGGTGGAGGAAGATGAGGATGACAGACCATACGACCCAGAGGAGGAATATGACCCAGGCATGGGCTATGGAGCACCCCAGAAGTCGGTTAAAGAACCTGAGGTCATCAAGCAGCCAGAGGCTACGGATGTGGATGATGTGGCTTATGACCCGGAGGATGACACCATCTTTGAGGAGGTCAAGACTGAGGTCCCTGGTCAAGCCAAGGCCACCGGGGATCTGACCAAACAGCAGAAAATGGTGGAGGATCTCAACAAACAGATTGAGGAGCAGAAACAGCAGCTGGAGGAGCAGGAGGAATCCATCCACGAAAAAAAGTCAACCACAGGGACATCAGCTGCCTCGTTCTCAGTCACAGACAGTTTGATCTCACAGCCATCCCTACTGGCCAACAGTCGGCTCCTGCAGCTGGGCAAAAAAGTTGAGGAGTTAGTGAAATCTTCTGCTGCTGCTCCTTTGATTAACCAGAGAAGGGACCCAAGGCAGAGTAGGGATCCCAGGAGGCTAACCTCAGACTCAATAGAAAAAGTGGAGATACCTCCTGCCAAAGACACCACGCCACCACCAGAGACTGATGTCCAAGAACCAGAAACACCACTGCCCCAAGAAGAGGTTATAACAGATTCTCTTCCCTTTCTGGAATCAGACGCAACAGAGGTTTCCATTCCCCTGTTAGGTGAGCATGTAGAACCTGCTACGGAGGTCAATTACATGGAGGAACAAACTGTTGAATCTGAGGAAGTCGACCCAACCAAGAGTGACTTGGACAAATACAGTATTTGGCCAAATGCAGACAGCATTTTAAAAACAGGGGAGATCTCTAGTTTTGAGAAGAACCGTCAAGAGCCTACCTCCTCTGGCTACTTCAACATGTCCACAAACAACAACTCCTTAGCTTCACCTACAATTAATGTACTGTCTCAGAATGTCACCCAGGATAGCTCCACCCTGGTGGACACTCAATCCTCCCACATGTCACATATGGAAACATCAAGCTACATGGACTATGGAGCTCCTGACATTCTCCCAACAACCACCTTCCCACCCCAGCTTGTACCACCACCAATGCAGGGTCCGCCCCCAATGCTCGGGCCACCACCCATGTCAGTTCCCCCACCCATGCAGAGTATTCCTTCCTTGTCAGGTCCTCTACCTATGCAGAGACCTCCTCCACCCATTCAAGTTCCTCCACCCATGCAAGTGGAGAGCAACCAGTCTCCGTACTCCCAATATGGGCCGCCTCCTGCTGCTTATCCTCCCTATCAGAACCAATGGGGAGGCTCTCAGCAGCAGTATGAGGCCCCCCCTGGTCCTCCACCCCAGACCATGATGCCACCCAGGGGACCCCCTCCATTCCAGCCGATGGGCCCGAGAGCCCCACCTCCCCAGATGTTCAATGCCCCCATGGGGTCCATGCCTCCCCAGCACATGGGGCAGCAAGGCCTCCCTCCAGGCCAGTTCATGGAGGGCCATGGCCTGCCCAGACCTAATTTTGACGGGCAAAACGGTTTAGCTCCACCAAGGAACAGTGGACCCCCTCCTCCATTCAACTTCCCTGGACCCAGAGCACCCCATCCACCATTCACAGGGCCTCCCCCAGGCCACTTTGGCAACAGAGGACCTCCTCCATCCCACTTCCCTGGGCCCAGAGGTCCACCTTCTCATTTTGGGGATCATGGGTCCCAAGCCCACATGATTGACCCACCAAGAGGCCCTGTAGATCAGTACAACAATGTCAGTGTTGGGTCCTACCAGCAGGGCATGGACCATCACCAGGGTCAGACCCCTCCACACATGTACAAAGACAACCAGGCTCCCCCACAAGGCCCCTCTTACAGAGGACCTCCACACAACCAGTATGAGGGGCGGAGAGGCCCGCCTCCCAGTGGAGATATGGGTGGACAGCGCTTCCATCCACCTAACCAGTTTCGGGGCTCTATAGCACCCTCCCCACCACCACACAGGGGGTCTTATGATGACCAGAGACCCCCTCAGGACCACCGTGGGGCCCCACCACAGCATTTTGGAGGACCTGACCAGTATCACCTTGACAGTCCAGGGGACTTAAGGCCAGTTCGCCACAGTGGGCCTCTGCTCCCGACCCCACCAGAGGGCCCCATACCTCTACCAAACCGCATGGGGGGTCACAGCCCAGAGTCCCACAGGGATGACCACTGGCGACGACACTCGCCTGATATGAGAAGGAGCAGCTCCACCAGAGAGGGCTCAGAACCTAGCGGTGGAGACAGGCCCAGTCGGTTTGAGGGGGGCCACAGAGACCGGGAGCCAATCCCTGGCTCCTCTCGGTTGTCTGAGGAAAGGCAAAGGGACCTGTCTGAGGACCGCAGGAGGGAGCGGGACAGAGAGGGGCCCCATGGAGCCAGGCCATGGGACAGGGGCCAGGGCAAGCCCTGGAGCCGGGAGAGAGAGTGGGACAGAGGAAGGGAGAGAGACAGGGGGGAGAGAGAACGAAGCCGGGAGAGGGAGCGCAGCAGAGGGAGGGAGGGAGAGCGACATGGGGAACCAGAGGGTGACAAACGCAGGGCGCCGGAGGGTGACAAACGCAGGGCGCCGGAGGGTGACAAACGCAGGGCGCCGGAGGGTGACAGACGCAGGGCGCCGGAGGGTGACAGACGCAGGGCGCCGGAGGGAGACAGACACAGGGCGCCGGAGGGGGACAGACACAGGGCGCCGGAGGGGGACAGACACAGGGCGCCGGAGGGGGACAGACACAGGGCGCCGGAGGGGGACAGACACAGGGCGCCGGAGGGGGACAGACACAGGGCGCCGGAGGGGGACAAGAGAAGGGACAGGGAGAGAGACCGAGACAGGGGCAGGGAGAAAGAGCCTGACAGGAGAGACTACGACCGAGACAGACCCAGGATCAGAGACCGGGAGAGAGACCGCGACAGGAGAAGGTCCAGGAGCAGAGACCGGGACAGAGGCAAGGAAAGGGAGCCTGACAGGAGAGACAACGACCGAGACAGAGCACGAGACCGAGATAGAGAGAGGGATAAAGACCGGGACCGGCGCGACAGGAGCAAGAGCAAAGAAAAGAGAGAAGACAAAAAAGAAACAAACAAATCTGATGTCCCAAAGGAGAGCGATAAACCTGCAGAGGTTGAAACTGCTAAAAACACATTGTAATGTCTTACTTTTGAGGACTTTTCACTGTAGTAAATCAATCACCCTGTAACTTTTACTTTCAGCACCATAACTAAATGTAAATAGACATTGGGAATGTGTTTCTACATGGCAAATGATTTCATGGTACAATACTCTTGTAGTTCAAAAGGTCAGATTTTTTCCCCCCACTTCATATTTTATGAATGTTATCACATTTGAAACTAATATTGAGGTCATTTAAGTTCATCTGACTATGATACCATGTCATTTACATACAAGTACCTTTCTCCTGTCAAAGTACCTTTTCTAAGAAACACATGAAAGCAACTGATTAACTCCCTGACCTTTAATGTAAATATGAATGTATTTGTGTATATACCAGTATGTTTTTAATCACATTTTTCTAAGTAGAGAAATTATAAGCCATATATCTGGAATGATAATGTAAGAATTTAGGAAACATTGATTGCTATAGTCTGAAGTCATTGGACAGTATGTGCTTGTATGTTCAGCAGTTACCACTGAATGGATGTACCTATAGTATTGCTAATTACAGTTGACATTAATTTTGTTTAAACTTGGCCAATTAAACCTTCTTTATGGCAATCTTTGTCATTAATGGGTTCTGTCTTTCCATTACTTCTCAGACTTAAAAAATGTCATGTTCAAAGACTGTAATAAACACCACATAGACTCTGTTTATCTATTATTTTATTAAAATCAAATGTATACAAATCATTAGGCACCCCTGGTGCTACATGGTTAGGCACTAAAGATATTTTCAATATTTTAAGCAGTAGAAAGTATTTTGAAATGCCTTCTGAGGCAAGCATAGTCATTCAAAGCTGAACATTTACCCAAAACTCCATATAACAAATTCCCAAAACTAAAAATATGCTATTACAAAATAAACCACTAATATAATCATTGCTGGTTTGAAAACAGTAATCAATAGTATAACATTGGTATTGTTTTGGAAAATGTGGATAACAACCCACTGATATATTATACATGTAATCAGAAGTAAATTGATTCACCAACATTTGTTCATATAAATGGAAATGATTAGAATAGATGGCATACATAATGTTCCTTTATTAGTGCATGACATGGTTGAATACTCTAATCAATCGTCACCATTACGTCAAACACTGAATATTTCCTTTTGGTATCAATTAACTATCACGGGATGTGCTAATATTGCCCTCTGAAACGTCAGGGCATGGTTCGCTCTCTAAATGCTTACTTGCAGCTCCCTTATTCTCCCCAGCACCATCATCTTTGCTTTCTGTGGTTCCCTCAATCTCCACTGTCTCTCTCTGGTTGCTCATCTGTACTCTCATGACCATTGGTGTTAGTCATTCCCTCTGAAACATCATTGCTTGGTTCACTATCTGCTCCCTTATTTTTTCTTTCATCATGATCAACATTAGTCATTCCCTCTGAAACGTTGATACGTTTGGGAAGTTCATGCTCTGTTGGCTTATCTGCAGCTCTCTTTCTCCAATTATTAGTATTTCCCTCTGGATGTTCACTGCTAGGTTGATAATCTGATTGCTTCGGAGAATCGATGGTGGGGTGTTGACTAGGGTTGGGGGTAGTTATAGAGCTACCTCTATCAGAAGCTCCATAACTGGATTGCGCAGTATCGTTTTGCCGATAACTGGCAGTGTTGTCAATGTTAACCTGTTTAAGATCAATTGAGTTTTTATAATCTGGGAATGTCTCTTCCCTAAATATACTCTGGATTGTCTTGGGGCACCACACAAACTCATGTTTGGGCTCATAGTGCGCGTAGGCATACTTAACTAAATTCCTGCGCTCTTGCTTATCAATGACAGCAAAGATGAAGTAGTTGAGGGCACTTTCCTTCACATTGTACAGCTTGTCTTTGACAAGAGTCTGCTCTAGGAAGAAGTGGACCAGTGGGGCCTGGTAGTGGGGGAACCCCAGAGTGCCCAGGCACTTCAGAATGCGGGTGATGCGCAGGTTGTTGTGTGTGTTTCTGCCATGAACAAAAATACAAGGGTACTGTTAACCTCAAAAGCACTGTTATTCTCAGAAGTTTAATTTGAAAACTGAAATCTTAGCTATTATGTATTGCAATCACTAAAATAAAAAGTTAAATATCACTGTAAGATAAAAAGTTAAATAACCAAATGAAGAAATTTCTAACCTTTCCAGGTTGTCAAATCTCTCACGCCAGTTATTCGCAAGTTTCACTTCCCCTGTTATGTCATTTGACAGCTCTATGCCGTAGAAGTCCAGCATGAGCTTGTAGGATGCGACCAGCCTCTGCTTTGCTGTGCCATCTTCAAGGAAAGCCTGAGGAGGAAACGGATTGTCATTCAGAACGATTATGAACACATATTTTCATATGTTTCTATGCCCCCAGTCAATAGATAATGTATGACATATGTAAATGCAATATGCAGAGAACACTTTCCTTGCTCAAAGAAACTACTAGAAGTACCTCAATTTCCTTCTTGGTGAGTTCCTTGGCTTGATAATTCATTCCTGGTTCTTGAAGTGGGAACAACCTAAACAAAATGTTTGTGTATTAAACAAATATTTTAAACAATATTAAACAAATATTTTAAACAATTTAACTTAGAAATGTAAAGGAAACTGACCATTGGATGTATGAGTGAACTTGTTCCAGTTTTGAATATTTCCTGTGCCATTTATTGTGAAAGTCCTCAATGAAGACACCTAATCAGAACAAAGTTTACAGTTAAACATGTCCATGTCTTGTCAAATTGAAACTGCGCTGAAAGAAACAGTAAAGAGATTACCATCAGGGGAGGAGGGTATTTGTCCACGGTAGAACTGTAAATTAGGCATTTCATCCTGGGGGGGAAAGTAATGCAAATTCAGAAATGAGGATATTTCAGAGAGCTGTATTAAAACAGTACAATAATCTCAGAGGAATTGGCCAGTAAAATTATGACTAAAATCATCCCGCTTTTCCATGTACTACATAAAGAGATGAGGACTTGCTTACTTGTTGCCCGCCAAAGTACAACTTTGATCCTTGCCCCTGTGGAAACAAGAACAAAGGTCTAAAGACTATGTACAAACTATTGACTGATTGATAGTCAGCAGCAGTAACATACTATGATTGAGGTGGATATATTTTATAGCAGAAAGATATAAAATATATGTGTAAGATATGTGTAAGATTGTGTGAAGAGAATAATGACTTACTGGATAATCATGCCTGTACTTCTGCATATCCCTTGCTGCACTTCTGAATCTGTTAAACTTGTTTGACTGAAAACACATTCACTCCATGAGATCACAAAATGGCAGATACTGGAAACACCTGATACAATACTGATACGCCCACGTGTCTGAGCTATATAAAGTAAAACAAACTTGGAGGGAAACTTTTACTAGCTGCAAAGGCCGGCTTGTATTCTACTTGGCTACTGACGGGCCTAGCAGACTTTATTAGTCATATCCATTTTATGTATCTGGAAGTTATTAGATCACATAGACAGACGTAATAAAAACATCAGAAGTCTTAAACCCTTGACTAAAGCTTTGCATGGTGGACAGACGCCTCACAAGTCCTCAACTGGCATTAAATAGTACCCACAAAACCACAGTCTCAACGTCAACAGTGAATCCGGGATGCTGGCCTTCTAGGCAGAGTTGCAAAGAAAAAGCCATATCTCAGAATGGCCAATAAAAAGAAAAGATTAAGATGGGCAAAAAAACACAGACCCTGGCCAGAGGAACTCTGCCTAGAAGGCTAGCATCCCGGAGTCACTTCTTCACTGTTGACATTGAGACTGGCGTGTACTATTTAATGAAGCTGCCAGTTGAGGACTTGTGAGGCGTCTGTTTCTCAAACTAGACAATCTAATGTACTTGTCCTCTTGCTCAGTTGTGCACCAGGGCCTCCCACTCCTCTTTCTATTCTGGTTAGAGCCAGTTTGCGCTGTTCTGTGAAGGTAGTAGTGCACAGCGTTGTATGGGATATTCAGTTTCTTGGCAATTTCTCGCATGGAATAGCCTTCATTTCTCAGAACAAGAATAGACATGCGTTTCAGAAGAAAGTTCTTTGTTTCTGGCCATTTTGAGCCTGTAATCGAACCCACAAATGCTGATGCTCCAGATACTCAACTAGTCTAAAGAAGGCCCTATTTATTGCTTCTTCAATCAGAGCAACAGCTTTCAGGTGTGCTAACATAATTGCAAAAGGGTTTTCTAATGATCACTTAGCCTTCCAAAATGATCAACTTGGATTAGCAAACACAACGTGCCATTGGAATACAGATGGTTGCGGATAATGGGCCTCTGTACACCTATGTAGATATTCCATTAAAAATCTATCTGCCGTTTCCAGCTACAATAGTCATTTACAACATTAACAATGTCTACACTGTATTTCTGATAAATTTTATGTTATTTTAATGGACAAAAAAATAGCTTTTCTTTCAAAAACAAGGACTTTTCTTAGTGACCCCAAAAATGTGCACATTATTCTTGAAAAAAATTATTCAAGCCCTGTCATGTTGATCATTGCTAGTCAGCCATTTTTAAGTCTTGCCATTGATTTTGAAGACAATTTAATGCACAACTGTAACTAGGCCACTCAGGAACATTCAATGTCATCTTGGTAAGCATTTCCAGTATATTTGGCCTTGTGTTAAAGGTTATTGTCCTGCTGAAAGATTAATTTGTCTCCCAGTTTCTGTTGGAAAGCAGACTGAACCAGGTTTTCCTCTAGGATTTTGTCTGTGCTTAGCTCTATTACGTTTCTTTTCATCCTAAAACTCCCTAGTCCTAGCCGATGACATGATGCACATGATGCAGCCACCACCATGGTTGAAAATACGAAGAGTGGTACTCAGTGATGTGTTGTGTTGGATTTGCCCCAAACATAAAGCTTTGTATTCTGAACTTAAAGTTTATTTCTCTGGCACATTTTTTTTTCCAGTTTTACTTTAGTCCCTTATTGCAAACAGGATGCATATTTTGTAATATTTTTATGTACAAGCTTCTTTCTTTTCACTCTGTAATTTACTTTCATTTTTTGGAGTAACTAAAATGTTGTTGATCCACCCTCAGTTTTCTCCTATCACAGCCATTAAACTCTAACTGTTTTAAAGTCACCATTGGCCTCAGTGTGAGATCCCTGAGCAGTTTCCTTCCTCTCTGGAAACTGAGTTAGGAATGACGCCTGTGTCTTTGTAGTGGCTGGGTGTATTGATACACCATCCAAAGTGTAATTAATAACTTCACCATGCTCAAAGCACTATTCAATGTCTGGTTCTTTTTTTTGTTTACCCATCTACCAATATGTGCCTCTCTTTGAAAGGCACTGGAAAACCTCCCTGGTTGTTGTGATCCAATCTGTGTTTGAAATCCACTGCTCGACTGAGGGACATTACAGATAATTGTATGTGTGGGGTACAGAGATTAACTTGTCATTAAAAAATCATGTTAAACACTATTATTGCACACATAATGAGTCCATGCAACTTATGTGACTTGTTAAGCAAATGTTGACTCCTGAACTTATTTAGGCTTGGTATAACAAAGGGATTAAATACTTATTGACACAAGAGATTTCAGCTTTTCATTTTTAATTAATTTCTAAACATTTCTAAAAACATAATTCCACTTTGACATTAAGGGGTATTGTGTGTAGGCCAGTGACACAATCTAAATGTAATCTATTTTAACTTCAGGCTGTAACGCAACAAAATGTGGAATAAGTTAAGGGGCGTGAATACTTTCTGAAGGCACTGTATGAGAGAGCAAATGTATGAGCCATTGAAGCAAGCATTGTATATAACACATATCTATCTGAAAATTGTGAAAGATTGAGTTATAGATTGGGGAATTTTGTTTTAAATTGAAATGTTTTGGGGGGAAATGAAATATGCCAGTTGTATTTTATGGTGCCAATAAGAGACGTTTGATGATGAGCTACAGTATTCTGAAACTCATCTGTTGAGAGACCTCACCAAAAACGTTATCAGGGCCCAAGGGCCTGCATAGTGCATACGTACATGTTTGGTCCTTCTTTCACTTGTTTCTTCATTTGGATGATCCTCCCATGTCGAGTCGTACATGCAGGAGTATTCATCGGTGTCTTCAATATCAAATGACCTGAGAACCGGAACCTCCACTTCTCCACTGGGAATGGATTCAGGCTCCACTACTACACTTACTAGAGACTTTTGACTCTCCACTTCATCTCTGGGAAGGGAATCAGAAGGCTCCACTACTACACTTACTTGAGACTCTTGACTCTCCACTTCATCTCTGGGAAGGGAATCAGAAGGCTCCACTACTACACTTACTTGAGACTCTTTACTCTCCACTTCATCTCTGGGAAGGGAATCAGAAGGCTCCACTACTACACTTACTTGAGACTCTTGACTCTCCACTTCATCTCTGGGAAGGGAATTCGGACTAGGATAACTTGGCATGATAAATCTCCAGATGCGTTCCAGCCAAGGCCAACAATTTGGTATGAACGACTTCCAGCGCAGGCCCATGTAGGCGAGAACTGGAACCAGTAATAAAGTGCGTTTGTGCCTAAACCGTTCAATCCCGGGAAACATCCTAGACATGTCGTCTCAATTTAGCAATTTTAGCGCTGCTCGCAGACCTGTTCCTATTATCATTAGAAGCCCACTAACTCCGGAGCGGCGCACAAGATAATGATGTAGGACTACGCCGTAGTCTATACAAAATGTTCCAAGGTAACAAATATAAATTTTATGATTAACTAAATGACGAGAGCAACCACGATATCTTGCATTCGGATTCGAATAATATGTTCACATTTTCACTTTCGTTTCTTCCTGTCACTGGTTTCTATACTCACCGTAAATCGAAACACTGGCGCAACATCGCGAGACTTCCGGGAACGCTTGCGAAACAGACCAAGCAGACCGGGATTTGAATGAGAAGTCAATGAGAGACTCGAAAAATTCTTCCTTAGTTGTTCATTTTCTCGAAATCATAACCTAGATTTGAGTTAATGGGTCCGTATAATTTTTGTCCAATTAATATTTCCTATCAGATGACAAGATAAAAAACTAGTAAAAAAATGTAATTCCTCGTTTATTTGATTTGAATCAGAAATCAAACAACGCATAAACGGTTATGTTTTTGGTTTTTATTGTCTAAAGGAAATATTAAATAACGAGAAATTGAATAATTATTTGATTATTCAAATGTTGTGTTTTTAATTAACGGTTTTGATTCGACCCCAGCACCATTCGTTTTGGTCAATGAATAGTCGTGGTTTCTTGACAACACAGAAAATGATAAATGGGTCTTCATGTTTTTGATCTGCATATGCAATCGAATAAACAATTAAACGTTATTTAGATATTTTTTTAATGTATCATTCCAATGATTTGATGATTGACAGTGCACTGTAGTGGATCATGTGACATGTCCTGAGTCCCCCAAAAATCTCACTTTTTTAAATTGTTCCGCTCTAATGAGGGACTGATTTAGACTTGGGACACCAGGTGTGTGCAATCAATTATCAGGTAGAACAGAAAACCAGCAGGCCCCGGACCTCGTAGGGTAAGAGTTAAGTACCCCCGCTCTATAACATGCCACCGATCACTACAAGATTCAGTGCCTATGAGAATAGACGACATAACCACATGGGCAGTCAGTCCGATGAAATGTGCCCGTCATGACCAATGGAAAACAGTTTTTAGTTTGGTCTATGTCAGGATCTGGCCATTTGTGATGAGCCTATAAGGTACATCAATAACAAGGTATTCTATTTTTTTTAAAGAGCTCTGTCAATTGACCTATAGCATATGACACATAATTTGAAACTCGCTGATGCACAACCATGGGTAAAGACCAAGGCCCTGTTTCCCAAAATCATTTTGGTTCATCGTTGGAACCATATGATCCGATGGTTCTTACGATGAACTTAGCCTTAAGATGCTTTTGGAAAATCGAGCCCTAGGCCTCATTTCCCAGAGCCTTCATATAGTGTAAAAATCACCGTTAGAACCATTTTACGATGTATCTTTAGTAGTCGAGGTGTTTCCCATAGTCTTCGTTACTAATGTGGCTCTGAAACCCTTGTAGATCTATGACTGATCCAGACCACTCATAGAGCAGCCAAAGTGCACCATTAGGCTTATTTTCTGCCTTAACTCACAATATATAATTCTAAAACCATTTATAAGAGTTTTGTGTAAATGGGCATGATCATACAATGATACATGTTTTATTTGGGTAATATATTGGATCAAATGTAATATTTAAAAAATGTAGTTGTAACATCCCAAGCTGAATCTTATCCGGTTCAAATTGGGAACAGTGGAAACGTCAAACCATTGCCAGATGTCAGCGGAACAACAATAATACAACATATGGCTGTTATTCAGCAGATTGTTGCTCTGCGTTTACGCAGTTGGGAGTTTTCGCCAAATCCTTGGATGGATACATCCTCAGATTTTTTTTAATGGAAAAAAACAACGTGTGCAGTAGAGGTTCAGTTAGGCTACTGTATATAGCTGTGGGCTAAAACCAAACTATCTGAGAGTGTAACGTCCTGACCAGAGTTCTTATGTGTTTTGCTTGTTTAGTGTTGGTCAGGACGTGAGCTGGGTGGGAATTCTATGTTGTGTGTCTAGTTCGTCTGTTTCTGTGTTCAGCCTAATATGGTTCTCAATCAGAGACAGCTGTCAATCGTTGTCCCTGATTGAGAATCATATATAGGTGGCTTGTTTTGTGTTGGGGATTGTGGGTGGTTGTTTCCTGTCTCTGTGTTTGTGTATGTCGCACCACACGGGACTGTTTCGTTTGTGTTCGTGTATGTGTTAGTTCCTGTTCGTGCGTTATGTTATCTCGTTCAGGTTTGTTCACATCGTTTCTTGTTTTGTAGCTTATTCAAGTGTATTTCGTGTCAGTGTTCGTCTTGTCAATTTAATTAAATCATTATGTCTACATACCTCGCTGCATGTTGGTCCGATCCTTGCTCCTCCTCGTCTGAGGAGGAGAACGACTTAGACGAACGTTACAGAACCACCCACCAAACCCGGACCAAGCAGCGACAGCAGCAGTGGTACAAGGAGTAATGGACATGGGAGGAGATTCTGGACGGAGAAGGACCCTGGGCAGAGCCAGAGGAGTGTCGCCGCCCCAAAGCGGAGCTGGAGGCAGCGAAAGCGGAGCGGCGGCATTATGAGGCGCTAGCAAGGCAGAGCGGCTGGAAGCCCGAGAGGCTCACCCAAAAATTTCTTGGGGGGGGGGCTAAAGGGTAGTGTGGCGAAGGCAGGTAAGAAACCTGCGCCCACTTCCCATGCTTACCGTGGAGAGCGGGAGTACGGGCAGACACCGTGTTATGCGGAAGAGCGCACGGTGTCTCCTGTACGTGTGCATAGCCCGGTGCGGGTTATTCCACCTCCCCGCACTGGGCGGGCTAGATTGAGCATTGAGCCAAGTGCCATGAAGCCGGCTCAACATATCTGGCCTCCAGTACGTCTCCTCGGGCCGGTGTACATGGCACCAGCCTTACGAATGGTGTCCCCGGTTCGCCTACACAGCCCAGTGCGGGTTATTCCACCTCCCCGCATTGGACGGGCTACGGGGAGCATTCAACCAGGTAAGGTTGGGCAGGCTCAGTGCTCAAGGGAGCCAGTACGCCTGCACGGTCCGGTATATCCGGCGCCACCTTCCCGCCCCAGCCCAGTACCACCAGTGCCTACACCACGCACCAGGCTTCCAGTGTGTCTCCAGAGCCCTGTTCCTCCTCCACGCACTCTCCCTGTGGTGCGTGTCTCCAGCCCAGTACCTCCAGTTCCGGCACCACGCACCAGGGTTCCAGTGCGTCTCCAGAGCCCTGTTCCTCCTCCACGCACTCTCCCTGTGGTGCGTGTCTCCAGCCCGGTACCACCAGTTCCGGCACCACGCACCAAGCCTCCTGTGCGTCTCCAGAGCCCTGTACGCACTGTTCCTTCTCCCCGCACTCGCCCTGAGGTGCGTGCCCTCAGTCCGGTACCACCAGTTCCGGCACCACGCACCAGGCCTATAGTGCGCTTTGAGAAACCAGTGTGCCCTGTTCCTGCTCCCCGCACTAGCCTTGACGTGCGTGTCTCCAGTCCGGTACCACCAGTTCCGGCACCACGCACCAGGCCTACTGTGCGCCTCAGCAGGTCAGAGTCGGCCGTCTGCCCAGCGCCGTCTGGGCCATCCGTCTGCCCAGCGCCGTCTGAGCCATCCGTCTGCCCAGCGCCGTCTGAGCCATCCGTCTGCCCAGCGCCATCTGAGCCATCCGTCTGCCCAGCGCCATCTGAGCCATCCGTCTGCCCAGCGCCATCTGAGCCATCCGTCTGCCCAGCGCCATCTGAGCCATCCGTCTGCCCAGCGCCATCTGAGCCATCCGTCTGCCACGAGCCTTCAGAGCCGCCCGTCAGTCAGGAGCCATTAGAGCCGCCCGTCAGTCAGGAGCCGCTAGAGCCGTCCGTCAGTCAGGAGCCGCTAGAGCCGTCCGTCAGTCAGGAGCCGCCAGAGCCGCCAGCCAGTCAGGAGCCGCCAGAGCCGCCAGCCAGTCAGGAGCCGCCAGAGCCGCCAGCCAGTCAGGAGCCGCCAGAGCCGCCAGCCAGTCAGGAGCCGCCAGAGCCGCCAGCCAGTCAGGAGCCGCCAGAGCCGCCAGCCAGTCAGGAGCCGCCAGAGCCGCCAGCCAGTCAGGAGCTGCCAGGGCCGCCAGCCAAGTCGGGAGCTGCCAGAGCCGCCCTCCAGTCATGAGCTGCCTTCCAGTCATGAGCTGCCCTACAGTCATGAGCTGCCCTACAGTCATGAGCTGCCCTACAGTCATGAGCTGCCACTCAGTCATGAGCTGCCACTCAGTCATGAGCTGCACTCCAGTCATGAGCTGCCTTCCAGTCGTGAGCTGCCTTCCAGTCATGAGCTGCCTTCCAGTCGTGAGCTGCCCTACAGTCGTGAGCTGCCCTACAGTCGTGAGCTGCCCTACAGTCGTGAGCTGCCCTACAGTCGTGAGCTGCCTTCCAGTCGTGAGCTGCCTTCCAGTCGTGAGCTGCCTTCCAGTCATGGGCTGCCCTACAGTCATGAGCTGCCCTACAGTCATGAGCTGCCCTACAGTCATGAGCTGCCCTACAGTCATGAGCTGCCACTCAGTCCGGAGCTGCCACTCAGTCCGGAGCTGCCACTCAGCCCGGAGCTGCCACTCAGTCCGGAGCTGCCATTCAGTCCGGAGCTGCCATTTGTCCTGAGCTACCTCTCTGTCCTGAGCTACCTCCTAAATCATGTGGGGGCCTTGGGGAGGATTCTTAGGCCAAGGTCGTGGGCGAGGGTCGCCACTCAAAGGACGCTAAGGAGGGGGACAAAGACAGTGGTGGAGTGGTGTCCTCGTCCTGCGCCGGAGCCGCCACTGCGGACAGATGCCCACCCAGGCCCTCCTCTTGAGTTTTAGGGGTGCGTTCAAAGTCCGCACCTCAGGAGGGGGGTACTGTAACGTCCTGACCAGAGTTCTTATGTGTTTTGCTTGTTTAGTGTTGGTCAGGACATGAGCTGGGTGGGAATTCTATGTTGTGTGTCTAGTTCGTCTGTTTCTGTGTTCAGCCTAATATGGTTCTCAATCAGAGACAGCTGTCAATCGTTGTCCCTGATTGAGAATCATATATAGGTGGCTTGTTTTGTGTTGGGGATTGTGGGTGGTTGTTTCCTGTCTCTGTGTTTGTGTTCTGCACCAGATAGGACTGTCTCGGCTTTCACGTTTGTTATTTTGTTATTTGTTAATGTTTATCGTCTGATTAAACATGTTGAACAATAACCGCGCTGCATTTTGGTCCTCTCCTTCATCCCAGGAAGAAAGCCGTTACAGAGAGGAGATATTTATTTTATTATTAATTTATTTGTCCGAAACACTGCGCAACAGAAACCAAGGCTAAGTCTCAGATGACTGAGAAAACATGTGTCGCAACAGATTTAGCTAATAGCTCATTTCCATGTGTAATCCCTAAAACATCAAGACACGGGGTGACATCTAGACATGGAAACAATATATACAAAACAGAAACACATCATACAGTTAAACAAAACAACAAAAAACAGATCAGGACGTAACACAGAAGTCTAAACATTGTGATGCAGTGTGCAAATCAAATCAACATTACATGACGAAAATGGTTTGTTTGGAGATTATGGTGTTATTTTCATTCATAAAAACGAGTCTGCGAAATATATAGGCCTAGACTACGTTTCACGTGAAATGTGGGCTATTAAAGGCTCTGCAGTGGCAGAGCTGTTGCAAAGGAAGTTTTCAAGGAAGTGAGATTGTGTTTATACTGGATCTTCCGCCCTTACCTACCGTCAAACAAATCATGTCAATGGGGAGCTATATGGAGCCCCCGCATTGTTACAAAATGTGGGCGGCGCACAATGATGCGGTACAGAGCTCAATTTGGCCTCTGCATGCCTCCAGAGGCTCCGCGATTGCGTCACGCCATCCATACGACGCATCTGACCACATTTTCAGATCAAGCATAAAATTACTTTTAGTGGTGTTTGATTATGACGCAGGCTGCATCGATTTCAACACCAGGGAACTGGACAGCTCCCCCAAAGAATCGTGAAAAAGCAAACATTGTCCTAACAACAACGCTCTTAGCTGACGCTCTTACAGGTTAACTCAACGTGCTTGCTTGGGAAACTATTAAAAAGTTGAATTGTAAATAACGCATATTCTACGACCATGAAATGCTTAATGCGGCAATCAGCAGTATAGCAACAATAACAAAGCGGACTCCTCACCCTTGGTTTGGTAAAAAGCCGAGGGATGGATCTGGAAAAATGATACCACTCTCAAATTCTTAGACATAGCTATGGATGCCAGGACCATCCATGATATAAAAATGATGGTTTTAACCATGTTTTGAGACTATATATGTTTGTTAATTTTTTTCGTTTTCTAACGTTGTAGTAAAACAAGCATATATTTTGGTTTCTGATGGGGTATGACAGTTGAACTAAGCTCATGGTGATTTATAAGTTATATTATTCAATAATCAATGGGTACATATCTTTAATTTATAAGTCCAAAAACTGTATGTTCATTTTTTTCGTTTTCTAACAAGCTTATATTTTGGTTTCTGATGGGGTATGACAGTTGAACTAAGCTCATGGTGATTTATAAGTTATATTTTTCAAGAATCAATGGGTACATATCTTTAATTTATAAGTCCAAAAACTGTATGTACAACTACTGATTGCCCCTTGAAGTTACATCGCAACTGCGATGATCCGTCGGTCTCTCTTGGACTGTCACCTTCAGGACTTGTTTTACTGTGGATATAGATACTTTTGTACCTGTTTCCTCCAGCATCTTCACAAGGTCCTTTGCTGTTGTTCTGGGATTGATTTGCAATTTTCGCACCAAAGTACGTTCATCTCTAGGAGACAGAAGGCGTCTACTTCCTGAGCGGTATGTCGGTTGCGTGGTCCCATGGTGTTTATACTTGCGTACTATTGTTTGTACAGATGAACGTGGTACCTTCAGGCGTTTAGAAATTGCTCCCAAGGATGAACCAGACTTGTGGAGGTTTACAATTGTTTTTCTGAGGTCTTGGCTGATTTCTTTTGATTTTCCCATGATGTTTGAAGGTAGGCCTTGAAATACATCCACAGGTATACCTCCAATTGACTCAAATTATGTCAGAAGCTTCTAAAGCCATGACATAATTTTGGGGAATTTTTCAAGCTGTTTAAAGGCAGTCAACTTAGTGCATGTAAACTTCCGACCCACTGGAATTGTGATTAGTTAAAAAATCTGTAAACAATTGTTGGAAAAATTACTTGTGTCATGCACAAAGTAGATGTCCTAATCGACTTGCCAAAACTATAGTTTGTTAACAAGAAATGTGTGAAGTGGTTGAAAAACGAGTTTTAATGACTTCAACCTAAGTGTTTGTAAACTTCCAACTTCAACTGTGCATGTTTCTGTTCATCATGACTGGGGAAGGCATAGAAGATCCTACATCCATCTTATTAGATCAGAACAGTATGGATCAACAGTGATTCATATTTCTGGTTTACACCCCAAAATATATTTGGATCATCGTCCTCTCTAGGTTTCTTCCTAGGTTTCAGCATTTCTAGGGAGTTTTTCCTAGCCACCGTGCTTCTACCATCTGCATTGCTTGCTGTTTGGGGTTTTAGTCTGAGTTTCTGTATAGCACTTTGTGACATCTGCTGATGTGAAAAGGGCTTTATAAATACATTGGATTGATTATAAATACATTTGATTAGGGAGTCACATGATGACATGATAACCTATGAATAAACCTGCTATTCAACATGTTTGACTTACAGTATTCTTGGCTTGGAGTCTTGCATTGGCAGTCTGGCTGCTGTGGTAATGGCAGTAATACTGGAGGAGGTCCTTGGTAAGGATATAGTGTTAATATGTTGTCAGGCCTTATCTACTCAGATTCGCCAATGTCCCCCATTCTGAGAATATTGAGACACCAACAAAAAGTGAGGTTGAACCTCACAAAGCAATTGGTCTATGAAGGAACAATATATTTTTCTCATGCTATTTTGTTATGAGGGATTCAACAGTCTTAGTCAAGGGTTTAATAAAATTGGTTTTATTTAATCAGGTACTTTTTCATACAGTATATCAACTGTTCTCACACACACATTACGCACGCACACACACATACTTGTTTATATGGTTTATGAGGTCAATCAGTTTATAACATTACATTTACATTTACATTTAAGTCATTTAGCAGACGCTCTTATCCAGAGCGACTTACAAATTGGTGCATTCACCTTATGATATCCAGTGGAACAACCACTTTACAATAGTGCATCTAACTCTTTTAAGGGGGAGGGGGGGGTTAGAAGGATTACTTTATCCTATCCTAGGTATTCCTTAAAGAGGTGGGGTTTCAGGTGTCTCCGGAAGGTGGTGATTGACTCCGCTGACCTGGCGTCGTGAGGGAGTTTGTTCCACCATTGGGGTGCCAGAGCAGCGAACAGTTTTGACTGGGCTGAGCGGGAACTGTACTTCCTCAGAGGTAGGGAGGCGAGCAGGCCAGAGGTGGATGAACGCAGTGCCCTTGTTTGGGTGTAGGGCCTGATCAGAGCCTGAAGGTACGGAGGTGCCGTTCCCCTCACAGCTCCGTAGGCAAGCACCATGGTCTTGTAGCGGATGCGAGCTTCAACTGGAAGCCAGTGGAGAGAGCGGAGGAGCGGGGTGACGTGAGAGAACTTGGGAAGGTTGAACACCAGACGGGCTGCGGCGTTCTGGATGAGTTGTAGGGGTTTAATAGCACAGGCAGGGAGCCCAGCCAACAGCGAGTTGCAGTAATCCAGACGGGAGATGACAAGTGCCTGGATTAGGACCTGCGCCGCTTCCTGTGTGAGGCAGGGTCGTACTCTGCGAATGTTGTAGAGCATGAACCTACAGGAACGGGTCACCGCCTTGATGTGAGTTGAGAACGACAGGGTGTTGTCCAGGATCACGCCAAGGTTCTTAGCACTCTGGGAGGAGGACACAATGGAGTTGTCAACCGTGATGGCGAGATCATGGAACGGGCAGTCCTTCCCCGGGAGGAAGAGCAGCTCCGTCTTGCCGAGGTTCAGCTTGAGGTGGTGATCCGTCATCCACACTGATATGTCTGCCAGACATGCAGAGATGCGATTCGCCACCTGGTTATCAGAGGGGGGAAAGGAGAAGATTAATTGTGTGTCGTCTGCATAGCAATGATAGGAGAGACCATGTGAGGATATGACAGAGCCAAGTGACTTGGTGTATAGCGAGAATAGGAGAGGGCCTAGAACAGAGCCCTGGGGGACACCAGTGGTGAGAGCACGTGGTGCGGAGACAGATTCTCGCCACGCCACCTGGTAGGAGCGACCTGTCAGGTAGGACGCAATCCAAGCGTGGGCCGCGCCGGAGATGCCCAGCTCGGAGAGGGTGGAGAGGAGGATCTGATGGTTCACAGTATCAAAGGCAGCCGATAGGTCTAGAAGGATGAGAGCAGAGGAGAGAGAGTTAGCTTTAGCAGTGCGGAGCGCCTCCGTGACACAGAGAAGAGCAGTCTCAGTTGAATGACTAGTCTTGAAACCTGACTGATTTGGATCAAGAAGGTCATTCTGAGAGAGATAGCAGGAGAGCTGGCCAAGGACGGCACGTTCAAGAGTTTTGGAGAGAAAAGAAAGAAGGGATACTGGTCTGTAGTTGTTGACATCGGAGGGATCGAGTGTAGGTTTTTTCAGAAGGGGTGCAACTCTCGCTCTCTTGAAGACGGAAGGGACGTAGCCAGCGGTCAAGGATGAGTTGATGAGCGAGGTGAGGTAAGGGAGAAGGTCTCCGGAAATGGTCTGGAGAAGAGAGGAGGGGATAGGGTCAAGCGGGCAGGTTGTTGGGCGGCCGGCCGTCACAAGACGCGAGATTTCATCTGGAGAGAGAGGGGAGAAAGAGGTCAAAGCACAGGGTAGGGCAGTGTGAGCAGAACCAGCGGTGTCGTTTGACTTAGCAAACGAGGATCGGATGTCGTCGACCTTTTTTTCAAAATGGTTGACGAAGTCATCTGCAGAGAGGGAGGAGGGGGGAGGAGGGGGAGGAGGATTCAGGAGGGAGGAGAAGGTGGCAAAGAGCTTCCTAGGGTTAGAGGCAGATGCTTGGAATTTAGAGTGGTAGAAAGTGGCTTTAGCAGCAGAGACAGAAGAGGAGAATGTAGAGAGGAGGGAGTGAAAGGATGCCAGGTCCGCAGGGAGGCGAGTTTTCCTCCATTTCCGCTCGGCTGCCCGGAGCCCTGTTCTGTGAGCTCGCAGTGAGTCGTCGAGCCACGGAGCAGGAGGGGAGGACCGAGCCGGCCTGGAGGATAGGGGACATAGAGAGTCAAAGGATGCAGAAAGGGAGGAGAGGAGGGTTGAGGAGGCAGAATCAGGAGATAGGTTGGAGAAGGTTTGAGCAGAGGGAAGAGATGATAGGATGGAAGAGGAGAGAGTAGCGGGGGAGAGAGAGCGAAGGTTGGGACGGCGCGATACCATCCGAGTAGGGGCAGTGTGGGAAGTGTTGGATGAGAGCGAGAGGGAAAAGGATACAAGGTAGTGGTCGGAGACTTGGAGGGGAGTTGCAGTGAGATTAGTGGAAGAACAGCATCTAGTAAAGATGAGGTCAAGCGTATTGCCTGCCTTGTGAGTAGGGGGGGAAGGTGAGAGGGTGAGGTCAAAAGAGGAGAGGAGTGGAAAGAAGGAGGCAGAGAGGAATGAGTCAAAGGTAGACGTGGGGAGGTTAAAGTCACCCAGAACTGTGAGAGGTGAGCCATCCTCAGGAAAGGAACTTATCAGGGCGTCAAGCTCATCGATGAACTCTCCAAGGGAACCTGGAGGGCGATAAATGATAAGGATGTTAAGCTTGAAAGGGCTGGTAACTGTGACAGCATGGAATTCAAAGGAGGCGATAGACAGATGGGTCAGGGGAGGAAGAGAGAATGTCCACTTGGGAGAGATGAGGATCCCAGTGCCACCACCCCGCTGACCAGAAGCTCTCGGGGTGTGCGAGAACACGTGGGCAGACGAGGAGAGAGCAGTAGGAGTAGCAGTGTTATCAGTGGTAATCCATGTTTCCGTCAGTGCCAAGAAGTCGAGGGACTGGAGGGACGCATAGGCTGAGATGAACTCTGCCTTGTTGGCCGCAGATCGGCAGTTCCAGAGGCTGCCGGAGACCTGGAACTCCACGTGGGTCGTGCGCGCTGGGACCACCAGGTTAGAGTAGCGGCGGCCACGCGGTGTGAAGCGTTTGTATGGTCTGTGCAGAGAGGAGAGAAGAGGGATAGACAGACACATAGTTGACAGGCTACAGAAGAGGCTACGCTAATGCAAAGGAGATTAGAATGACAAGTGGACTACACGTCTCGAATGTTCAGAAAGTTAAGCTTACGTTGCAAAAAAAAATAAAATCTTATTGACTAAAATGATATAGTACTGCTGGCTGGTGAAGTAGGCTGGCTAGCAGTGGCTGCGACTTTGTTTGAAAGTGTAGCTGGCTAGGTAACCTCTAACTGGCTAGGTAACCTCGACAATTTCTCTAAATTTCTCTAAACTACACAATTATCTTGGATACAAGGACAGCAAAGACAACTATGTAGCTAGCTAACACTACGCTAATCAAGTCGTTCCGTTGTAATGTAAGTTTCTACAGTGCTGCTATTCGGTAGAAGTTGGCTAGCTAGCAGTGTTAGCTAGCAGTGTTGACTAGGTAGGAGAACGGCAGCGCGGCGGACGAAAATAGCTGGCTAGCTAACCGATAATTACTCAAAACTACACAATTATCTTAGATACAAAGATAGCAAAGACAACTATGTAGCTAGCTAACACTACACTAATCAAGTCGTTCCGTTGTAATGTAATCGTTTCTACAGTGCTGCTATTCGGTGGCTAGCTGGCTAGCTAGCAGTGTTGACTACGTTACGTTACGTTAGGACGAAAATAGCTGGCTAGCGAACCTCAATAACTACACAATTATCTTTGATACAAAGACGGCTATGTAGCTAGCTAAGATCAAACAAATCAAACCGTTGTACTGTAATGAAAATGAAAATGAAATGGTAATACTACCTGTGGAGCGAAGCGGAATGCGGAATGCGACTACTCGCTCCAACCCGGAAGTTGGAGCGACATGGTTTTTGGGGACCCACCTTTCCCATGGTCCTATCAATGTAATGTGATTTTATATGTAGAAGACATCTCTGACTTCAGATTTGTTGATAGGATCATATTGAAATAACATGCCTGTAAACCCATACACACACCAGTGGAGACTGCTCACGAGAGGACAGCTCATAATAATGGCTGGAACAGAGCGAATGGAAAGGCATCAAACAAATGGAAACCAGGTGTTAGATGTACTTGATACCATTCCACTGATTCCGCTCCAGTCATTACCATGAGCCCATCCTCCCCAAATAAGGTGCCACCAACCTCCTGTGGCACACACACACTTGATTTAATATCATTCTCCTCACTCCTACTCTTGAGGAGGGCTGGATGGAGGCCAACTTCAACCTGAAAAACACATATTGTCCACATACTTTCTCAGGTTGTACAATGCATTTAACACATTTGTCTGGCAGAAAATATTTACACAACTGTTGTGTCAAATGCTTTGTATATCAGTTGTACAACCTGAGCGTGTACGGGGACATTAAGGGGAAAAAAGACACTGAGTATTCAAACTGTAATTTCAATAAGCTGGAGATTTGTAAAGTCATGTATTGGTTGGTGGTGAGATATGACTTACTTCTCTTTTAGCTCCTAGTGGAGCATAGGGCCTCAGCAGCATTTAGGGTTCAGCCAACAGGGTCATGGAGACACGTGATGCATGCTGCCCTACCACCACTGCGGACAGTCAGGTCCAAATATTGGCACCCTTGATAAAGATGTGCTCAACAGCATCATGAACTTTACCAAGGACTAGGACATTTTAGCCAAAAACCTGGTTGCCTCTGCCAGGAGGCTGACACTTGGTCGCAAGTGGATCTTCCAGCAAGAAAATAACCCTACATCAAAATCCACAAAGAAATTTAATTGACCACAAAATCAACATTTTGCAATGGCCATCTCAGTCTTTGGACTTGAACCCCATTGAAAACCTGTGGTTTGAAGTGAAGAGGGCAGTCCATAAGTGCAAACGAAGGGCATCAAGGATCTGTAAAGATTCTGTATGGATGAATGGTCTAAGATCCCTCCCAATTTGTTCTCCAATGTCATAAAACATTTTAGGAAAAGTCTCAGTTCCGGTATTTTCGCAAAGTGATGTATTGAAAACAGGGGTGCCTTGTTAAACAAAATATTTTTCTCTAAGCAATTGTATTAATATAAAATAATATCATTTTTCCCATACTTTGGAGCATACAATATACTATTTGTATTATTTATTTTATACAATATTTTTTGCTCATCTTTATCATTCATTTTGAACCTGACTGCAACTCCAGCTCCAGCAGGGTTACATTGGTTTTGTGCCTGGGGTGTGGATAAACTTTATAGAGATTGTTGAGCTTGGATGAGGCAGTCATAGCAGATAAGCACAGTCTTTTCTGGTTGCAGAACACCCTTATCAGGTCGCTCTTCCTCTTGCAAGTCCAGAAATATTGCAAGCATTCTGTACCTGGTGAGATGGTTTGGGGTAGAAAGCAAAATCATAACATTTTGCAAAAAAGGTTGTGGAATGAGAACAACTCAACAAGCCCAGGGACATCAAAGATAAATGTTGTCGTATTTTGTCCATTATTACACCATAAACCCCCAACAATCATCATGCCTTCATTTGGAGAAAAAAATGAAATGTGTGAATGCTATTCCTTTCTATATGACCAAAAAGGGTCACATTTTTACTTCAAAGACCCTGTTTATCATGAACAATGTCTAGATTAACAAAATAACATGAACAGATAGAACATTGTAGTAAGAACAACTGCAAAACAGTCATTTCACATAGAAAGAAAATCACATTTATTACAGGAAATATTTGGTTTAAAAGTATGCTATTTGGGCAAAGTATTACTACGTTATGTAGACTTGATTGTTATTGAAATACCTGCATGCCTCCATGTGGATTCAATCCCTTTTGTAGAGAAATTAAGCTAAGTGGCATTCACAAGAGGTGAATGGCCATACCTCTCCTCACTCTCCATACACCATGCAGTTATCTAGGTAACACACAGTACATGGCACTGCTCAGTGAACCACATGATATCCTGTCCTTTTATTGATATGATCTAAATACACTGATCTAATCATCCCCAGCTTACAATTGGCTCATTCATCCCCCCTCCTCTCCCCTGTAACTATTCCCCAGGTTGTTGCTGTACATGAGAATGTGTTCTCAGTCAACTTACCTGGTAAAATGAGGATAAAATAAAAATAAATACATATAAAGTCACAAATATAGGCTATATTCTATTTGAACACACCATATTGCCAAAAGTATGTGGACACAAGCTTGTTGAACATCTCATTCCAAAATCATGGGCATTGATAAGGAGTTGGTCCCCCTTTTGCTGTTATAACAGCCTCCACTCTTCTGGGAAGGCTTTCCACTAGATGTTGGAACATTACTGCAGGGACTTGCTTCCATTCAGCCACAAGAGCATTAGTGAGGTCTGGCACTGATATTGGGCGATTAGACTGGAACCTCCTGCGATATTGGGCGATTAGACTGGAACGGTCCGGAACCTCCTGCGACGGTTCACGGTCCGGAACCTCCTGCGACGGTCCACGGTCCGGAACCTCCTGCGACGGTCCACGGTCTGGAACCTCCTGCGACGGTCCACGGTCTGGAACCTCCTGCGACGGTCCACGGTCTGGGACCTCCTGCGACGGTCCACGGTCCGGAGCTTCCAGGCAAGGCGTCCAGTCCAGCTCGAGGGCAGGAGCCTTCCTCTGCGCCGGTGTCCAGACCAGGCATGGTGTCCAGTCCCGCTCCAAGGCCGGAGCCTTCCTCTGCGCCGGTGCCCAGTCCAGGCACGGCGTCCAGTCCAGCTCCAGGGCAGGAGCCTTCCTCTGCGCCGGTGTCCAGTCCAGGCACGGCGTCCAGTCCCGCTCCATGGCAGGAGCCTTCTTCTGCGGCGAGCCGCCACCAACGCTAGATGCCCACCCAGACCCTCCCCCAGAGTCAGGTTTTGCGGCCGGAGTCCGCACCTTTGGGGGGGGGGGGGGGTACTGTCACGCCCTGACCATAGAGACCCTTTTTATTCTCTATGTTGGTTAGGTCAGGGTGTGACTAGGGTAGGTAATCTAGGTAGTTTTTTTCTATGTTGGCCTGGTATGGTTCCCAATCAGAGGCAGCTGTTTATCGTTGTCTCTGATTGGGGATCATATTTAGGCAGCCATTTCCCCACTGTTTTGTGGGATCTTGTTTTTGTGTTGTTGCCTGTGAGCACTCCAGAGCTTCACGTATCGTTTGCTGTTTTTTTTATTGTTTTGTGCGTTTCACGAATAAATAGATGTGGAACCCATATCACGCTGCGCCTTGGTCTGAATGTTATTTCGACAATCGTGACAGTTGGAAAGGTGGCATCATATGATGGTGCTACATTGAAAGTCACTGAGCTCTTCAGTAAGGCCATTCTACTGCCAATGTTTGTCTATGGAGATTGCATGGTGGTGTGCTAGATTTTATACACCTGTCAGCAATGGGTGTGGCTGAAATAGCGGAATCCGAATAGTTATGAATATAGTGTATGTTCCTTTTTATTGAATTTTTTTCATGCATATCAGAGTTCAATTGTCTTCTGCCATGTGAATGAATTTGTACTGAAAAATAAGGACAAAGCACTCGTCATGTCTAATAGATATGTCACTGTGTAATTTTAGCAATGAATTTGCCACAAGCCACAGCATCCCGATAAGTTTTGTAGATTGCTTGTCATCCGCACGCCGTATGTGGCTGACAAGGCTCCTTTGCTATAACAATATGACAGGGTAAACAACATTAGCAGAATGGCCTTTATCTTCTCCCAATGTATTTACAGCTATCGTACACACTGAAGGAAGGGATAGAAGGAAGAGGCTCAAGACTATACAATCAGCTTGTGAAATTGCCCAGTGTGAAGGCTACTTACTATAAGGCAAGGTTGTGCTTTGAATTTGAAGTGGAGATCTAATTGTATTGTGTGATATTTTGCCACCATTTCAGATTGGTGAAATTGTACTTAACATGCATCTTTCTCTCCATGGCCCTCCTCTCCACAGCCCTCCTCTCCATGCGCATACTCTCTCCTTGGCTCCTGAACTAGAGAGAGAAATATGAATAGATACATGCGTAATTGATCAGATACATCATGAAACATATTTACAAAAACATTTCAGGTTTTAATAGTTATTAACTCTAACACACACTGAGGAAATATTCTTAACTTACGATGATGCAGATATTGCCATCCCCTTAAAGCCAAGGCCCTGTGATAGACTAGCATCCTGTGCAGGGGGTGTACTTGTACATCAAGATGCCTCACACTACAGAAACCGGAAATAGGCTCCTGCTCCTATGAGTCGTTCCAGCTCGCACAAGCCAAGGCTACTTTACTTTAAAGCCAAGGTAACGTATGACCTGCCCTGTGGGTGCTAAGTGATCATCATCCAACCCTGCCTATAATAAGTAGTCCTAGTCAACTTACCATGCCTACTCTTATACCTGTAGCTATGTTGTAGAGTAATTATATAGCTTGCCTACCTGCAACAGGACATTAGACACTAATCAACCATGTGGAGCTGTGGGGTAAGCAGTGGAGTCAAGCCCAACACTTACAAACCCTCCAGTGTATTAGTCCTCATACTGTTAGCTGGGACAGAAGCCTGCACACCCCGTGGAGTTCCAGGAACAGGGTTGGTGACCAATGCCCTACATGCCATGCCCGGAAAGCCTGATCCCTACTAACCCTTGTATAGGCAGCCCTACTATACCTAATAGCACCGATAGTCTCTTGTTATTGTGGTGTTGGCCATCAGACCACATGAATGCAGTGTTGATCTGGGTCTGGACTCAGAGCCCAGGGTCTTGGTCCATTGGTATTAATCTCTGGAACACAAATAAACCCATAGCCCTTAGAAACTTGTTGTGTAGATCTGGAAGTATTGGATATGTGTAAGCAATTTGCTGGTAGCTCCATCTTGACCTCTAATAGGCCAGGTGGACACTGCTTATATCTGCAATATAGTTACAGGCAGGTAGCTAGGAATACATGCAGGTGAATGTAATATTAAACCACTTCTAACACTCTTTGCCCAGTTTATTAACACCTTAAATATGCATCACCCATCTAGCTAGCTACAGCTGCTAGCTATTTGCAGCTAAACAATCTAAACAAAGCTGATCATTTTGTGAATATAACTGGTGTGCATCACATTCAGGTTTACTTTGTTATAAAAAATAAAAACGTGAAATATTTTTGTTGCTAAGTAGCTACATTATCTAGCTATCTATCTGTCTGTACTCATTACTGATGATCCATTAACCTCATCCTTGTGTCTTCTGTTAAGGTCCAAACACTTAAAAGACACACCCTATCCCCTTAGCCCTCAAATTAAGTGGACACTTCTGATGACGTCTCATGACGTTTGACGAAAATACACTTGCAGGGCAAGAGGCAAGGGAGGAAGGAATCATTTTTTTTAAATGGGCCACCCTTGGCCGGAAATTCGTCACACGATAATTATGTTTTCAGCCACGGGTAGCTTGTGGGTGCTTTATATTCGCTACAGTCAATTATGAGTGCATGTCTACTTATTATATTAAATATATAATTGTTAATATACGCCTATTGTATGATAGCTAGCAAATTAATTAGCTAACTAACGTTAGCCTGCCTAGCTGGAACATCTGAAGAAGGATTTTTTTTCTACAATTTCCTAAAGATAACCAAACAAAAACATATTTACTTTTTACGAGACGTGTTTGTGCATTAGTAGCACAAATTCGAACCAATTTGCATTCGTTTTAATTACACTTGTATAAATGATGTTCACTTCAGGGCCTGAAACTCCCCATAATTCATATAACTTCTCCATTGATGTTGTTTTTAAGTTTTCGCGGACTTTTCTTAGCGGATGTACAGTCGTCGCGAATTGAGTTATGGGGAGTTTCAGGCCCTGGAGTGAACATAATTGTACACTCGCAAAGCCGGCCAAAAACGAGGGCTGAGGGGATTGCGATGGCGATTCTCCCAATGGCATAACGCGAGGGTAAATGGACGAGGGAGTGTATTTTAAGTGTTTGGACCGCACATTTAATCTACTGTACAGGGCTATGAATCCATGATGTCTTCACGGCTAAATCGCAAACTAGACTCAAAAAACCTAAACAAATTCGGACCAATTAAATAGAGCCGAAGATTTGTATAACTAACCCAAGATAGACCACTGCCCTTCGTTTCAAATGGAAGCAAATTAATCATAGTGGACAGAACAAGCAAGGAGGTGGGCAGTCAGGCACACCTATTGGTGCGTTATAGCATATATTTGCATTTTTCCTCTAGGGAAAGCCACTCTGAAGTATATTCGCCCTTGCCATTTTTTAAAAACTTTGGCAAATGGTAAAGTCTACAAAAATTTATCCACTCTGTTCGTAACATATTCTAGTTTTAGAAACGAAACTGTATTGAGATCAAATGTTTCATCGATGAGAAAATTAGCAGAATGTCGGCCAAAATCCATCTCGCTCCATCTTCTCCCACTGCTGGCCACTGGGCTTCCTCTCACCACCATATTTGATAGTGAGTGGAAACACTAACCGGATGCTTCACATTTATACATCCGATGAAATATCTGTCTCATTGTTCTATCTGTGCTAGAGCTACTTAGTTTGGACTTCACATACACATGTCCAAATATGGCAACGCGTTGGCAGCCTTTCTTATCCAGTGATGTCCCTGGAAAAGGGACCGCATTATACCTCCAGAATGTTGCAGACTATTTGTCAGATAAAGGAGAGCTGGAAGGTATGTGGCTATATTGCTCCGTTGTTACCACAGCACTAATGAAGGCCAGGAGTGGAAAGATTCTGATTCCAAAACAAACCACAGGGAAGCCAGGGTATTGCCATATGCCATATGTTGGTGAATATTTTTGTAGGCACACTGGTGATTCCAAATCAAAATTCCAGGTCACACAGCAACATATTTGAGGGCATATGCGACTGAAATGGTGGTACATTAGAGCCATGCACAGTTTTAGAACAACACACCTTATTTATTTACAGAATGTAAACAAACATGAAATACAACAGAGTTCCTTTAGTCTCTTCTCTATACCGGGACAGGGAGGAATGACTCCATTACAGTATGCTGTAGGAGAATAATTTGAAAATCAAATAGGGTTTCCTGCAGATGAGTGAATAAATTGTAGTAGAGCGTTCAAACCTGACATACAAAGACGTGTTCAGTTCACCGTAGCCGATCATTTTCAACCAAATACATTTATGTTTTTGTATCATCATGTGGGAGACACATAGAAAATGCAAGGGCTTTCAAAAACTAGTGTTGTATTCTGTTCCCTCTCAGGGCCTGTGTTTGCCATAAATATGGTTTATTTCTCAGTGACAACAATACAAGATGAAAGAGTATGAACACAGAAATATGAATACAGGACAAATGTGGGTTGCATTATGATGAACGTTAGTCCTAAGGGAGGAAAGAAAAACATTCTGAAATGGAAAAGCTTCATATAATTATCTCTGTACCATATCTTAATTCAACAGGCAGTCCATCGAACATTATCTCCTCAATAAAACTGTAGGCAACATTCCAGCATAAATAATGAATAAATTAACATACAAGATGGCGGATGAAAATAATTTGTATCAACAATAATCTGAAGCCATGTTCCATTCTGGTCCATTCACATTACGTTTGGTCATCTGGGTGATCATTGACCAAACTGTCCAATTCTTTCACACAGTACCAAAACGTATTATGCACTCCCAATACAGTTTTATTAATATTACGTATAACAATAGATACACTTTCTGTACATCTGCCTCACACACCCAACCCTCAAATTTGGCCATGAAAAGCTGCTTCTCTATGAGCTTGCAAAGCGTGTGTAATGCAAGGTGATGGTGATTAAGAGAACAGGTGGCGCTCTCTAGTGGTTACTTGTCCTATAGTACTTTGGGCATAAAGTACATCTGGACTTGAGATGGAGAAGGATGATTATAGCGTTTGGGAAAGACGAAATTCTGGTCATTATCACTTAAAATAAAAAAGTATTTTGATACCTTCAGAGCAGCAGCTTGAAAAGACTAATGCTAACAAAACGTGTCCATGTACAGTAGCTAAGAAGGTGTCGGTATTTTATGTTACAGGTTCAAGTGTGATAACTCAATGCCAGGGCAGGGGCTCAGTGTTAGGACAGACTGACAGTGACATTGTCCTTGCTTTTCTCCATGTTAGAGTCTTTATCTGTGGGGGCAGATGCTGTCGTTTCTCTGGGAGAAGTTTGACCACTGTTGGACTGTCCTGAGGCTTTGTTTGGGCCGTCTACCGTGGACCCTGACTCAGGCTCTTGCTGTGAGGCTGTCGCTACAAAATGAGAACAGGAATATATAACTATACAGTTGTAAGACAATTAGTACCTGTATTCAGATGGAATCAATGTTCTTTAACTAGTATAAATTCAGCTTTGAATATGGCTGGTGTGTGTTACCTGATTGTGTGCAGGACTTCATGTGTTCTGGCCAGTGGGCTTGCTGGCAGGGGTAGTCACAGTAGCTGGTGTTCCAGCAGCAGTAGAAGATGGCCTCCTTCCTGCAGTTGGCACACCACTGTTTCTTTTTGGTCTCATCCACCACCTGCTGTTTCTCCACTTCTGTCTGCTTCTTTACCTCCGCCATCAGACGCTCCCTCTCCTGCTCCAGACTCTGCCTCATCTCAGCCATGGTTAACTCTGCACATGTACACACATCAGACAATAACATAACCTTTTCCATAGAATAATGTGATTAATTCTCCTCAGTCAATGACATCCATTGTTACAGACGGGTTGGCTGACAACCTCGTGAAAATCGCAGTTGTGGAAAAAGTACCCAACTGTCGTACTTGAGTAAAAGTAAAGATACCTTAATAGAAAATGACTCAAGTAAAAGTCACCCAGTAAAATACTACTTGAGTAGAAGTATTTGGTATTAAATATACTTAAGTATCAAAAGTAAATGTAATTGCTAAAATATACTTACAGTTGAAGTCGGAAGTTTACATACACCTTAGCCAAATACATTTAAACTCAGTTTTTCACAAATCCTAGTAAAAATTCCCTGTCTTAGGTCAGTTAGGATCACCACTTTATTTTAAGAATGTAAAATGTCAGAATAATAGTATAGAGAATTATTTATTTCAGCTTTTATTTCTTTCATCACATTCCCAGTGGGTCAGAAGTTTACATACACTCAATCAGTATTTGGTAGCATTGCCTTTAAATTGTTTAACTAGGATCAAATGTTTCGGGTAGCCTTCCACAAGCTTCCCACAATAGGTTGGGTGAATTTTGGCCCATTCCTCCTGACAAAGCTAGTGTAACTGAGTCAGGTTTGTAGGCCTCCTTGTTCGCACACGCTTTTTTAGTTCTGCCCACAAATTTTCTATAGGTTTGAGGTCAGGGCTTTGTGATGGCCATTCCAATACCTTGACTTTGTTGTCCTTAGGCCATTTTGCCTCAACTTTGGAAGTATGCTTGGGGTCATTGTCCATTTGGAAGACCCATTTGCAACCAAGCTTTAACTTCCTGATTGATGTCTTGTGATGTTGCTTCAATATATCCACATAATTTTCCTGCCTCATGATGCCATCTATTTTGTGAAGTGCAGCAAAGCACTCCCACAATATGATGCTGCCACCCCCGTGCTTGACGGTTGGGATGGTGTTTTTCGCCTTGCAAGCCTCCCCCTTTTTCCTCCAAAAACAACGATGGTCATTATGGCCAAACAGTTCTATGTTTGTTTCATCAGACCAGAGGACATTTCTCCAAAAAGTATGATCTTTGTCCCCATGTGCAGTTGCAAACCGTAGTCTGGCTTTTTATGCCGGTTTTGGAGCAGTGGCTTCTTCCTTGTTGAGCGGCCTTTCAGGTTATGTCGATATAGGACTCGTTTTACTGTGGATATAGATACTTTTGTACCTGTTTCCTCCAGCATCTTCACAAGGTCCTTTGCTGTTGTTCTGGGATTGATTTGCACTTTTCGCACCAAAGTACGTTCATCTCTAGGAGACAGAACGCGTCTCCTTCCTGAGCGGTATGATGGCTGCGTGGTCCCATGGTCTTTATACTTGTGGACTATTGTTTGTACAGATTAACGTGGTACCTTCAGGTGTTTGGAAATTCAACCAGACTTGTGGAGGTCTACATTTTTTATTCTGAGGTCTTGGCTGATTTATTTTGATTTTCCCATGATGTCAAGCAAAGAGGCACTGAGTTTGAAGGTAGGCCATAAAATACATCCACAGGTACACCTCCAATTGACTCAAATGATGGCAGTTAGCCTATCAGAAGCTTCTAAAGCCATGACATAATTTTCTGGAATTTTCCAAGCTGTTTAAAGGCACAGTCATCTTAGTGTATGTAAACTTCTGACCCACTGTAATTGTGATACAGTGAATTATAAGTGAAATAATCTGTCTGTAAAAAATTTACTTGTGTCATGCACAAAGTAGATGTCCTAACCGACTTGCCAAAACTATAGTTTGTTAACAAGAAATTTGTGGAGTGGTTGAAAAACAGGTTTTAATGATTCCAACCTAAGTGTATGTAAACTTCCGACTTCAACTGTAGTATCAAAAGTAAAAGTATGAATAATTTCAAATTCCTTATATTAAGCAAACCAGTAGGCACAATTTTCTTGTTTTTTTATTTTCTGCTAGCCAGGGGCACACTCAAACACTCAGACATTATTTACAAACGAGGCATTTGTGTTTAGTGAGTCCGCCAGATCAGAGGCAATAAGAATGACCAGGGATGTTCTCTTGATAAGTGTGTGAACTAGACCATTTTCTGCTCAGCTAAGCATTCAAAATGTAACGAGCACTTTTGGGTGTCAGGGAAAATGTATGGAGTAAAAAGTACATTATTTTCTTTAGGAATGTAGTTAAGTAAAAGTAAAAGTAGTCAAAAATATCAATAGTAAAGTACAGATACCACAAACAACTACTTAAGTAAAAATACTTTAAAATACTTTTTAAGTACTTTACACCACTGTGAAAATGATGTATGTGCATCATGATTCTGAATGGTCAGATAGCTAGCAACAAGAAGCTGCCATGTGGGGAATTGTAGGTGGCTCGTTTCAGCTCATTGTATCTTGTTATTGATACCGTGTCTTGTTTTGAGGTGTTTTGGCTGATTTCATGTCAATGCTAATATGGCGAAATTCGCTAGCCAGCTAACCAACAACTGTAACAATGCATTTGAGAAACAACAAGTGCTTATTGTGCAAATGCATTTATGATTTCAATACATATTGAAAACGAAATATAGGTTACGTGTTGTCAACAATCATGTCAATGCTAATATGGCAAAAATTTGCTATCTAGCTACAACAATAGCAATGTATTTGAGAGACAAGTGCTAATTGTGCAATTGTATTTATGATTTCAATAAACATTGGAGGTGAATATTGTTTACGTGTTGTCAACAATCTAAGCCAACCCCATCTGTTTTGGCCCATAGTTGCGCACATGTCGGTTTTGTTGCTAAATAACCAACCCGTCTATACTGAGAGACAGTCCTTTGACCCAGAAATGACTGGGTCATCTGCAGTGGAAGCTTGAGTAATGCAAAGGTCCTTACCTAGATTGTGCTTCATTTCTGAAAGCTCCTGTTGATGAAGCCACTGCAGTTTTTCTATTTCAATTCTCAATCGTCTTATCTGTGTGGGAGAGACAAGGACATACATTCACTCCCCAGAGTCATACAGCTAACTATTATATGCAGGGTGTTATTCGGTGCCTCTGAGAGAGACCAGCAGATAGATACATACCTCTGCTATTGTGTTCCCTGAAGTGCTTTTGGAAAGCTCGGTGTACAGCTCAGTCATCGTCCCTTTGATTGCATCCACTATCTGAGGAAAAAGGAGAAATGAAGCAAAACTGTCCAAAGTACCCAAGAGACCGCTGACTAGTAATAACTTCATTAAATAATAACTCGTATTTGATTGGTTGAGAATCTTTATCACACTGCCATGCAATCTCCATAGACAAACATTGGCAGTAGAATGGCCTTACTGAAGAACTCAGTGACTTTCAATGTGGCACCGTCATAGGATGCCACCTTTCCAACAAGTCAGTTTGTCAAATTCCTGCCCTGTTAGAGATGCCCCGGTCAACTGTAAGTGCGGTTATTTTGAAGTGGAAACGTCTAGGAGCACCAACGACTCAGCCTCGAAGTGGTAGGCAGCACAAGCTCACAGAACGGGGCTGCCGAGTGCTGAAGCACGAAGCTTGTCTGTCCTCGGTTGCAACACTCACTACTGAGTTCCAAACTGCCTTTGGAAGCAACGTCAGCACAAGAACTGCTCGTTGAGAGCTTCATGAAATGTGTTTCCATGGCCGAGCAGCCGCACACAAGCCTAAGATCACCATGCTCAATACCAAGCTTCGGCTGGAGTGGTGTTAAGCTCCCCACCATTGGACTCTGGAGTAGTGGAAATGCGTTCTCTGGAGTGATCAATCACGCTTCACCATCTGGCAGTCCAATGGACAAATCTGGGTTTGGCGGATGCCAGGAGAACACTACCTGCCCCAATGCATAGTCCCTACTGTAAAGTTTGGTGTAGGAGGTATAATGGTCTGGGGCTGTTTTTCACGGTTCTGGCTAGGCCCCTTAGTTCCAGTGAAGGGAAATCTTAATGCTACAGCATACAATGACATTCTAAACGATTCTGTGCTTCCAACTTCGTGGCAACAGTTTGGGGAAGGCCCTTTCCTGTTTCATTATGACAATGCCCCCGTGCACCAATCGAGGTCCATACAGAAATGGTTTGTTGATATCGGTGTGGAAGAACTTGATTGGCCTGCACAGAGCCCTGACCTCAATTCACCTTTGGTATGAATTGGATCGCCGACTGCGAGCCAGGCCTAATCTCCCAACATCAGTGCCCGACCTCATGAATACTCTTGTGGCAAGTGAAGCAAGTCCCCGCAGCAATGTTCCAACATCTAGTGGAAAACCTTCCCAGAAGAGTGGAGGCTGTTTATAGCAGCAAAGGGGGGACCAACTTCATATTAATGGAATTAAAAGTTTGACGAGCAGGTGTCCACGTACTTTTGGTCATGTAGTGCATGTAAAATTTTCCCCCAAAAGTCTGTATGCTTCAATAAGCTCTGCTCCAAGCCCCAAACTATCGTAATATACTGATAGTGAGTGTAGTGTACATCCTTCAGCTTGTTTACTCTTTGGCCATCAGTCCAAGTCTTGCATACTCACTTTATTAGTGTACTTGGCGATGTCAGCTGCTACGTCTGCTGATGCGGTAGGGATCTGGAAGTCCCCTGCCATGGAGGTGGAGGGGCCACTGCCTACTCCGGGAGCTGCCATCATGGCCACAGAGGCTGGGATACTGGTCACCAGGGTAACAGCCGACGTGGACGTACTGAGTGGGGGGTCTTTCTGCTGGACAGCTACAGTAAACAACAACAATCAAAACTAATCATTGACATCACAGTCATGGTATTTAGGCCTGCGGTTGCACTCAAATAGTTTTTTAGCTGTCTCCACTTTCTCTGTAGTGTGCTAATTTTTAATTATCAACTAATACTGTGGTGTACCTTTGACAGATTGCCTGGTCTGGTACCGCGTGCTTTGGGAAGGTTGCTCTGGCGATAATGAGGATGAAGATGTTGCAGATGCCGGCGTTTGGGGCAATTTTTGTGTCTGTGGCTGGCCAGGTGATGCTGTCTGCAGCTGAGGCGTATCTGGCTGCGGATTCTGCTGCTGCCGCTGCACCTTCTGCATGTGCCACTTCTGGGAGGAAGTCTGGAACTTGTTGGTGGGGTTCCACACCACTGCCCGCTGCACCACCGGGACAGTCTCCCTGGGCAGCAGAGGGCGCTGTTTCTTCACTGCTGTGGTGGCGGAGGAGGCTGTGATGGAGGCTGTTGATGTGGCACTGGCCAGGGTGGTGGGGCCAATGGTGGTGGGAGCAGCAGTAGTGAAGGGCACCATGTTTAGAGGGATGGCTAGTGGAGACTGTGATGAATCTTTCACACTGGGGGTTAAGGAAGGGGCTGTGTTGTTTTGAGATGGAGTAAGGCCACTTGATGGGGTGGGGGCTTTACCTAGAATGGAAAGAAATTAATTAATAACAGCAACTATTATTTTTGTCAAATAGTGGTAGAGAATAGGAGGACTCTCACCGTCTGTCTTATTGGTTGGTGGATCTTTGGTGGCGTGTGCATCTTTCCTAGTCCTCTTCCGGTCTCTGCCCCCCTGGTCCTCCCCCAGGTCAATCACCAGCTCCCTCTCAGAGTCAGAGTCATCCACCAGAGAGGTCTGCCTGGCCTCCTGCTTCACCTGGGGCTTCTCTCTGGGGGCTGGGGACGCAGGGACTGCTTTGGCTTTCTCTGGGGGCTCTTTGTCTGACTCTACACCCTGCTTCTCTTTCGACAAGGATTCAGAGAGGGTAGATGGTACCCCTGCATCTCCCATGGTTGCCGTTGCAGTTGCTGGCCCCGGCCCCTCTGTTTTGCCCTCCTTGTTTTGGATGGGGGGCAGGGGGTCTTTGGACCCCCTCTTGGAAGGGTCCTTCTCGCCCTTGTCATTGGCCTCAGTGTGCTGGCCCACTTTAGGTTTCTGTTCCTCATCGCTGGCATACTCACTGTCACTCGAATCGGATTTATCAGAGTCCTCGGAGTCGCTGTGTTCCACTCCCTTATACACATCCTCAGAGATCTCATCTATACCTGTAAGCAGAGAGGGGAAATTGGGGTAAATGTATAACATCAAAGGTTTCAGCAGTGGTTTGCATGGTTGTTATCATACAAGTAAAAAAAAATTGTCCTGGTATCTTAAAACGGTTATTTTCTAGCAGTGCGGTTAGGTCACTCACCCAGCTGGGCCTTGCAGCTCTTGATGGTTCTGTCCAGGTTGAGCTGGAAGCGGCTCCTGATCTGTCTTTTGGGTGAGGTGAGGACTGGTGGCACCCCCTGCTGTTGCTGCTGCTGCTGCTGCACAGTCTCACTCAACTCCTTTAAGTCCATCTCGGCTTTGCTTCGGTCTGAAAGGCCAGCACAAGAAACCACAAACAATGTTATGAGCTGGTTGAAATCAGCCACAATCACTAGACCATCAAGTAGAACTGCCTCTACATGTGGTTAAGGTTTCTAAGGTTTATGGATAGTGTTTTGCTGTCATGAAGCCTTACACAGGTCAGGTGTGCTAAATAGCTGAACTTTGATGATGATTGAGGTTTTGATGACAGGTTTTGTGGCAGCTCACCCAGGTTGAGATTAAGGATGCTCCCTGTGGGTGTTGCTTTCTCCTGCTTGGGAACGAGAGGCAGGGCAGGGCCCTGGGAGTGGAATGGTTTAGGGCTGTCCTTGGCACCAGAGACAAGATCAGGTCGAGTGGAAGCCGGTGATGCTGTGGGGAGTTTTCAGATATACAGTATCTATCAATGTCATGCTCTTCCTTGGATCTGCATTTAAGAGGTAGGTTTTATTAAAATAACTTATGGCAATTGTGCATTGAAGAAGAACTCAACATGCACTTCGTTTACAGTGCTTGATTTAAAACAAAAACCAGAGTCTAGGTTGCTGTTACAGTATATTCCGTAGTCCCAGGACTCTCCAGACCGTTAGAGAGGCAGTGTGCAGTACCTACCTGTGCAGTCCATGGACTCCTCCCCAGCACTGTAGTGGCTAGCTGGGGCTCTAGCCTGGACCTTGTCTGGTGTCTCCTGCTCTCCATCAGAGCCTGTGTGACCAGAGGAGTTAGTGCTCATGGGCGAGCGGGGCATATCTGTCAGGGAGATCCTCCGGCCTGCACTCCCTCCAACCCCGCCCATGCCCCCGCCCCCTCCTGTCACCACGCTCCTGGACAAGGGCATCTTGGGAGATGCAGTCATGTCGAAGTTGAACTTGATCTTTTCATGCTTCTCCGGCCGGACCGAGCCGGATGAGGGGTTGGCGGGGTCCAGCAGCATCTGGTACTGGTTGTCAGGGGTATAGGGCGTCCTGAAGGGTGCGTAGGTGAACACTCCAAACTTCTTCCTCATGTTCTCCACGTAGACCTCCATTTCCTGCATGGCGCTGTTGAAGATGCTCTTAGTCTTCTTCACAGAGAAGGGAATCTCCTTGGACATGAGGTAGCAGTTGTTTAAGGGGACCCACGCCCTGGAAGGTGAAGAAACATAACACAACTAAACAGCTGGCTAGAGACAGAGGCTAGAGACAGAGAGTTGAGAAATGCAAATGCACTGATGAGTATAATTGACATAGGTAGGTACCAAAGCGGAATTACCTGTCGTGTTGCCCAAAGAAGCGAGCATCCACCTGCCCATCTTTGTCCCGCAATGCTTTGGCAGGCCAGAATGGAAACCCCTTCAGCTTGGCCCACACCAGAGGGTGAGGATCACTCTGAGCAAAGCAAGCAGGAAGACTAGTTATAATACTGAGACCATTATATAGGCAGCATTTGGTATACACAAGGCACTACAATTCCAATGTATGACTCGTTTAGCACAAGCTTTGATACAAGTAAATAAGAGAGTTTAAGTAACTGAACTCACACATGGCTCACAGAACCAGTTGTCTCTCTTTTGGCAGGCTGACAGATAGCATTCCGGACAGACTTCAATCTCATTCATCTGAAAGAGAAGAATCATTGTAGGTGTAACAATTGTAGGTGTCTTCTGAAGGCCTGAAAAAATTATTGAACGCCTTCCCATACTCACCTCATGTTCACAGATTTTCACTATGACTTTAGCTGTGGCAGTAAGCTTATGATTTCCTGGAATAAGAAGGTCACCATTAGAAATAACTACAAACCAGTTATTGAAACCAGTGAAAATCCATTGCAATCTAAACACGGACACTGACCTCCATTATAAATTATGCAGTTGTGTAAAATCCATTTCACATCTGCCAAGAAAGCTTCGGTACAGCCATACATTTTCTTCTTTGTATTCTGGAAAAATAAAATAGAAAAGGTCAGTGATCAACAACTGGTAAGGTTTGGGATTGTAGTTCTAACCACAAAGAAATAAGCACGGAACATTAACCTTCTCTAATGTACAGAGGTCCATGGCGTGAAAAATATACTCTGCGTAGTCCGGATGCTGTTCAAGAGATACTGGCTTCTGGAAGGGTTCCGTCTGGAGAAGATATAAAAGAGACGTGCACAGTGAATTAACCTTCATATTCCAAATACAGGCCACACTTAGGCCAAATCCTAACTTGAGACACAAGCACAGCTACAACTTTCATGTAAATATATAAAATTGGCATCAATTCAAAATTTTGGTCAAGATTTAAAATGGCTTGCCTTGCACGCATCTCAATTTAGGATTCAACTGCATGACCTCCTTAACACACACACAGACACACACACCTTACCACCCAGACTCTACCACCCCAGGACAGACAACAGCAACTAAAAACAGACACACAAAACAAAAAGAACACTCCAAACAGGAGGGGAAAAAAACGAACGGAAAATATGATGGGGTCTTTTTTTAGTGTGTTTGATTGATTACCCAATTAAAAGCCTTTCTCTGCGTGGCGGCTGCATGGGGGGAGTGAGATGACGAGCGTGGTTGGTCCTGAAAAAGAGTAAGAGGGGCAACTGTATCCTCACCACACCACGCTTTACAAACTGCACCCTTGGTTCAATGGTCCCTTTCCTCTTTATGCCATTGTAGAGGAGGAGACTGGCCAAAACAGGCTTGGGGTGCTTTAGTGTTGTTAGAGAGCTTCCTTACTTATGACATAGGTAACCACTTTGTAATCAGAACACCAAAAGATACTTCAGACTCTGAGTATAGGAAATCATTTGGCAGGGTGCAGTTCTCTGTGTATAAGGGCAGGGGCAATGGACATCATCACTGATGGAAAATAAAACCATGAGAAAGCATTAAGCAGTCTTAGAATCAGACCATATCAACAAGCGCAAGACCATTCCATTGTGTTTGTGTGAGAGCTCTGTTCACTCGCATTGGAATTACTAATACATCTATCTCTATTCTTCAATAGTCCAATATATCTACTGTCAAAACAATTAGTCAATGACAGTTAGAAAAGGTAGAAATTAAATAGAGTTCTTCCATGACAATGTGGGGAGGGTGAAAGCAGAAGCACAAGCCATTGCAATATGCACTATATCCAGTTGATTTCCCAACAGACCTGATATTTGTTTATAGTGTTACTGGGACTAATCAGCCAGGTAGAGGAGGGAGGTCAGTGCACTTACACCTGGCTGTTTCATCTTCTGGAGTGCAAACTTTAGCAGGTAAGACAGCTGGTCTAGTGTTAGCATCGTCATTGCTTTACTCTGAGTCTCTATGCACTCAGCAACTGTTATTTTCTGAAAGAAAAGAGGTAGAGAGAAAGATGTTAGCTTCAAAGGAATTTTGCCATCTCAAAGGATATTCTCAGTATCAAGCCTCATTTTACTACCTTGACAACATCGTAAACCAACATGATCAGAATTTATTTTAGCTCCAAGATTTTGCTCAACTCTGTAACTTCCAATAAATAGGGATGTCTTTCATCATAGTCAGGGCTCAACCCCCAGCCTAAAACCTCCCACGCATTTTAAAGTTGTCTTCCTAGTAGACAACTGGTTTCCAGTCCCACCCACAAGCGAGTACCTCACACTCAGGGCAGAACCAGTCACCCTCGGGCTCTGCGGGCAGTTTGAGGCACTTGGCGTGGTACACCCTCGGGCAGAGCTCACAGCAGAGCACCTGGCCCTCGCGGTGGCACAGCCAGCAGTAAAAGTCATTCCTGCCGTCCTGCGGTACAACATCAACAGGGTCTGTGGTGAGTGCTGGCTGCTTCACATAGTAAAAGGGACCATGTCTTAGTTCTGACTGAAATGCAGGCAAGAGAAGGAGAAAGTTGGAGGGGTTCAACATTTAATTTAGGAGTGAGTTTACATGAGCAGCACAGACATGCAATAAAAAAATAATAATCAACAGAAGTTACATAGTAACGGTCCAAAGCACAGACTGCTTAGAACCCTGTGTTGCAACATAAGGCATTCAAAAATGTATTAATTGATCATTTCTGTTATCAAACTGGAAGAGAATCACTGTAGATTATATTGCAAATCCCTTTTCAAAGGTCAAAGACAGTGAAAAGGATCAGTTTGAGAAACTAGCCTTTAGTATCACTTAATGATTGGATCTGAGAAACTGTGTTTTGGTCCACACGCATTACTGTTTTGCATTGAGACAAGCTTTGATCCATGGCTTATAAACCAATGTTGCTATTATAATTGACCATTTATAAAGCTGATAAAAGTGTTAAACATTACTTGCATCAGTTTTTCTTTGAGCAATATCCAAAAACTCAATCAAATTCTTGATTTCAGTAGGCAAAATTAAGCATGCAAACACACATTAACGAAACAATAATCATTTAGATAACAATTGTATTAGGACATATAGGCTAACTGTAACACTATAAGAAAATATAAACCCTTGGTCTCACAAACATCAAATAGTCCCATGGCATACCAAAAGACTAAATTGGAACCGAAAGTTAGTTTTTTTAGTAGGATATATTGCAGTGTAACAGAAACCCAGCAGCCTCTGAAAGCCCCACAGTGTGAGCACAGAGGAGAGTGGAGGGGGAGGTCGCACCTGGTCTTTACTGCTGCTGACTGCTCCTGGTTTCTTCTTCTTTTTGACCGGGCTGGAGGAGGTCTCAGCAGGGGAGTGACCGTTGGATGAGTGAGAGGGGCTGGGCACCTTTCGTTTCTGCGCTGCTCGCTCCACTGACCCAGGGACTGAAACTGCAGAGAGGGGTCAAAGGTCAGACAAGCCAACATGACAGATGCAATATTTCTAAGAAGAAGGTGCATGTACTAGCCATAGAACAGTAGATGTTCATTGTTTTATACTGTACAGCAGATAAAACCAGTTGCCATAGCGATAAGACATGACAGCGATATGAACAGAAGCAGCACATTAGCCTCCATCTTGTACCTTGTATTGTTCAGCTGTACCAGACACACACATGCATGCACACATACAGTACACTCAACATGGGAGCAATAAAATAAACCCTTTCACCACCACCACATACTCCACACAGGCATAGGCAATCATAAGTAATAGTATAGCTCAGCTTTGTTTTTTTCTCACCTTTGGATCGTGTAGAGATCTCCATCCCCTCTACTGCATCCGACTCAGTCTTCACCTCCTCCTCAGCCACACTGACGCAGGGAAAAGAGGCACTATTAATGCCCTGTTATGACAACACCTACAGAAAAAGACTCCCAACATAGATCATTTCATCCAATGCGTTCTACAGTTTGACTCACTATGCTTCCACCAGACATGGCTTCCTCCACAGTATGTTCAGTATGCACTTGGTAACAATCATAAAATCACACTGTATAAGAGCATCTGCTGAAGTCTTACAAATCTTATTTGTGTGGATCTAGTATCATTTTCAGGGGAAAGACATAATCCCGTCTGGCTGTAAAGGTCTGCTTTAACACAGGCTCACTTGGCAGTGAGACTCACTCTCTGTCTCACTACAATGGGGTTATTCTTAGAGCGAGAGTCCATTTGGCCCAGAAGCAAACTCTGTCTCAACCAATTCTGACTGGACACAGACACACGCTGTTCATTTGGGTGCCGGCTATGGCCAGTAAGAGTCCCTCTCTTATTGGGAGAAGGAAAATGTTTAGTAAAGCAATTTCAAAACAGGAAATGCCACGTATTCATTTTTTAACCATTTATTAGAAAAAGATTCCAACATGTAATACATTAGTCTTGGCGTTAGGCTCTGATCCTTTGGGGTAGCTCACTACGTGTGTCATGTTAAGATAATAATGATAATTACAGGCAGGGCGCAAGTTACGCTATACCAATCCCACTGCAAGAAGGAAACACAGAACCAAAAAGGTGGAGGATGGGGTGGGTGCTAGAAAATGCAACCGCATACTATCAAGCAACCAACAGAAATACAGGTAGCAGAGAATGAGTGAGTAAAACTGATCAGCTAAATAGACCACCATATTAAAGGTAGGAAGTGTTTGTAGAATATGATGCGACGTCAGTTGATGCATCAGCTAATGCATTGCAGAAGCCAACACTCGGGTTCCCTGTATGAATTAGCGCTGCCCTTAATGTCTAGTAAAGCAGTGTTCCAATGTGAAGAGTTCCAGAGTGTCAAACTGACAGAATGTGATTGGACTAGGTCAAATGATTAGTTTAGTTAATTAGGATCCCCATTAGATACTGCACATTGAGCAGCTACTCTTCCTGGGGTCCACACAAAACGTACAAATACATGACAGAGTACAGAATAGTTCAAGACAAGAACAACATAAGATATTACACAAAATAAAAACATTAAATAAGAGTTATATATAGGAAAGACATCAAGGCACAACAATAAAATGTACATACAGTTGAATTCAGAAGTTTACATACACTTAGGTTGGAGTCATTAAAACTTGTTTTTCAACCACACCACAAATTTCTTGTTAACAAACTATTGTCAAGTCGGTTAGGACATCTACTTTGTGCATGACACAAGTAATTTTTCCAATAATTGTTTACAGACAGATTATTTCACTTATAACTCACTGTGTCACAATTCCAGTGGGTCAGAAGTTTACATACACTAAGTTGACTGTGCCTTTAAATAGCTTGGAAAATTCTAGAAAATGATGCCATGGCTTTAGAAGCTTCTGATAGGCTAATTGACATAATTTGAGTCAATTGAAGGTGTACCTGTGGATGTATTTCAAGGCCTATCTTCAAACTTTGCTTGACATCATGGGAAAATCAAATTAAATCAGCCAAGACTTCAGAATAAAAATTGTAGACCTCCACAAGTCTGGTTCATCCTTGGGAGCAATTTCCAAACACCTGAAGGTACCATTTTCATCTATACAAACAATAGTACGCAAGCATAAACACCATGTGACCACGCAGCCGTCATACCTCAGAAAGGTGACGCGTTCTGTCTCCTAGAGATGAACGTACTTTGGTGCGGAAAGTGCAAATCAATCCCAGAACAACAGCAAAGGACCTTGTGAAGATGCTGGAGGAAACAGGTACAAAAGTATTTATCTCCGCAGTAAAACGAGTCTTATATCGACATAACCTGAAAGGCCGCTCAGCAAAGAAGAAGCCACTGCTGGTTTGCAACTGCACATGGGGACAAAGATCGTACTTTTTGGAGAAATGTCCTCTGGTCTGATGAAACATAACATAATAAAAAACATAATAAAACTGTTTGGCCATAATGACCAACGATATGTTTGAAGGAAAAAGGGGGATGCTTGCAAGCCAAAGAACACCATCCCAACCGTGAAGCAAGGGGATGGCAGCATCATGTTGTGGGGGTGCTTTGCTGCAGGAGGGACTGGTGCACTTCACAAAATAGATGGCATCATGAGGCAGGAATATTATGTGGATATATTGTAGCAACATCTCAAGACATCAGTCAGGAAGTTAAAGCTTGGTCGCAAATGGGTTTTCCAAATGGACAATGACCCCAAGCATGCTTCCAAAGTTGTGGCAAAATGGCTTAAGGACAACAAAGTCAAGGTGCTGGAGTGGCCATCACAAAGCCCTGACCTCAATCCTATAGAAAATGTGTGGGCAGAACTGAAAAAGCGTGTGCGAGCAAGAAGGCCTACAAACCTGACTCACTTACACCAGCTCTGTCAGGAGGAATGGGCCAAAAGTCACCCAACTTATTGTGGGAAGCTTGTGGAAGGATACCCGAAATGTTTGACCCAAGTTAAACAATTTTAAGGCAATGCTACCAAATACTAATTGAGTGAATGTAAATGTCTAACCCACTGTGATGAAAGGTTGCAAAATGATGTGATGAAAGAAATAAAATGTGAAATATATCATTCTCTCTACTATTATTCTGACATGTCACATTCTTAAAATAAAGTGGTGATCCTAACTGACCTAAGACAGGGAATTTGTACTCGGATTAAATGTCAGGAATTGTGAAAAACTGAGTTTAAATGTATTTGGCTAAGGTGTATGTAAACTTCCGACTTCAACCGTACCTATTCATATTCTTAAATACAGTACAGTTAAATTAGATGTTATTTTTTAAAGAAGAGAGGCACTGTGATGCAATATGTTTTTTTATCTGTTTTTTAAGCTAAACTTGCTTTTTGCCTGAGTAACCTCTGGTGGCCGAGCATTCCACGATGATATGGCTCTATAGATAACTGAGTGACACATTCAAATCGGTTTTTGGTTTGGGTATCGTGAAGAAACCCATAGTGGCATGTCTGGTTTTATGTATGTCTGTTTGAAGTGTATGCAAATAGATTATACAAGTGGTTAGGCATTTTCAATACACAAATGTTTCTTAAAAAGACAAAGAGAAGTAGTAAATTTGTCGTCAACCATGAAAGACTATCATGTACAGTATGTTGTTGATGTTAGTTCTATGTGAACAGTTTATGGGCAAGGTGTGCTGCTTTGTTTTGAGCCAACTGCAGCTTTGCTACAGTAGGTCTTTCTTTGCTGCACCTGACCATATTACCAGACAGTAATCAAGATGGGACAAGATCAAAGCCTCAACAACTAGTACAGTTGATCTGTGTGTCAAAAAACGCAGAACCTTTTTGTATAACAGACATACAGTGCATTCGAAAAGTATTCAGACCCCTTGACTTGACATATTGTTACGTTACAGCCTTGTTCTAAAATGAATTAAATCGTTTTTTTTGCTAATTTATTGGGGGAAAAAACTGAAACATGACATTTACATAAGTATTCAGACCCTTTAACTCAGTACTTTGTTAAAGCACATTTGGCAGCGATTACAGCCTCGCATCTTCTTGGGTATGATGCTACAAGCTTGGCACACCTGTATTTGGGGAGTTTCTCCCATTCTTCTCTGCAGATCCTCTCAAACTCTGTCAGGTTGGATGGGAAGTGTTACTGTACAGCTATTTTCAGGTCTCTCCAGAGATGTTCGATCGGGTTCAAGTCCGGGCTTTGGCTGGGCCACTCAAGGACATTTAGAAACTTGTCCCGAAACCACCACTGCATTGTCTTGGCTGCGTGCTTAGGGTCATTGTCCTGTTGGAAGGTGAACCTTCGCCCCCTTCTGAGGTCCTGAGCACTCCGGAGCAGGTTTTCATCAAGAATCTCTCTGTATTTTGCTCCGTTCATCTTTCCCTCGATCCTGACTAGTCTCCCAGTCCCTACCACTGAAAAACATCCCCACAGCATAATGCTGCCACCACCATGCTTCACCGTTGGGATGGTGCCCGGTTTCCAGGCGTGATGCTTGGCATTCAGGCCAAGAGTTCAATCTTGGTTTCATTAGACCAGAGAATCTTGTTTTCATGGTCAGAGTCCTTTAGGTGCCTTTTGGCAAACTCCAAGCGGGCTGTCATGTGCCTTTTACTGAGGAGTGGCTTCCATCTGACCACTCTACCATAAAGGCCTGATTGGTGGAGTGCTGCAGAGATGGTTGTCCTTCTGGAAGGTTCTCCCAAGTCTTGGTGGTTCCAAACTTTTTCCATTTAAGAATGATAGAGGCCACTGTGTTCTTCGGGACCTTCAATGCTGCAGAAATGTTTTGGTACCCTTCCCCAGATCTGTGCCTTGACACAATCCTGTCTTGGAGCTCTACGGACAATTCCTTTGACCTCATGGCTTGGTTTTTGCTCTGACATGCACTGTCAACTGAAGGACCTTATATAGACAGGACCTTTCCAAATCATGTCCAATCAATTTAATTTACCGCAGGTGGACTCCAATCAAGTTGTAGAAACATCTCAAGGATGATCAATGGAAACAGGATGCGCCTGAGCTCAATTTTGAGTCTCATAGGAAAGGGTCTGAATGCTTATGTAAATAAGGTATTTGTTTTTTTATTTGTTTTTAACTGTTTTTGCTTTGTCGTTATGGGGTATTGTGTGTATTTAATCAATTTTAGAATAAGGCTGTAATGTAACAAAATGTGGAAAAGGGGAAGGGGTCTGAATACTTTCCGAATGCACTGTACTTCTCCCCATCTTCAAAACAACTTCTGGTCAAAAAAAGGTACCAATCATCTATCATTGTCTCATTAGAACAATTTCTCAGGGATTAGACATGCTTTTGTGAAGCCATGTATTTCATAAAATCGTGTTGAATCCTATTTACATGTGAACTCACACTTGTGCATTGATGTCCAACCTGGACTCAGGGGTAGACGTAACATAGTAAATGTAAATCCGGGACACTCAAATTGATATATGATATGCTACATTCCGTATGGTATGTATTAATTTATGGATGTCCATTTTTTTATTGTTTTATTTAACCAGGCAAGTCATTTAAGAACAAATTATTATTTACAATGACGGCCTAGGAACAGTGGGTTAACTGCCTTGTTCAGGGGAAGAACGACAGATGTTTACCTTGTCAGCTTGGGGATTTGATCTAGAAACCTTTCGGTTAATGGCCCAACACTCTAACCATTAGGCTACCTGCCGCCCCAAGACTCATCCATTTTGTATGATATGTTACGAATTACAATTCCTCCAATATGTTACGAATTGCAATTCGTATAATATGTTATGAATTTGCAAAACATATGATATGTTACGAATTCCAATTAGTTGTGGCTAACATTAGCTAGGTGGCTTGGTGTAGGGGTTAAGGTTAGGGTTAGCTAACATACTAAGTAGTTGCAAAGTAGTTAAAATTGTAATGTTGTCTGATGAGATTCGAACACGCAACCTTTGGGTTGCTAGACATTCACGTTATACACCCACCCACCCTGGCCAGCCTTAAAGATGCACTATGCAGAAATCGCTGCGCCATTGCCTGGTTGCTAAAATTCTAATAGTTTGCCTAATTTCAGTTTGTGACAAAACTAGCAAGTATCGTATACAGAATCAATGTATCATCTAAACCACTGTGAAATATATTTTCCATAACCAATGTTTGAATCTGGTGTACAAAAGACGCAAAAATGAAACTTAAGCACGGGAAGCATAGATATAGCGTACATAGAACAGATCTACCACTTCTTTAATTTGCTTTCAATGAGAATGACATATCTATAACTCACCTTTCTATGTGAATTTGGTCAGGTTGCACAAAAAGTTACATATTGCAGCTTTAACTTCTCTAGAGTAGGGGGCAGCATTCGGAATTTTGGATGAAAAGCATGCCCAAATTAAACTGCCTGCTTCTCGGGCCCAGAAGATATGATATGCATATAACTGGTAGATTTGGATAGAAAACACTCTAAAGTTTCCAAAACTGTTAAAATAGTGTCTGTGAGTATAACAGAACTAATTTGGCAGGCAAAAACCTGAGAAAAATCCATTCGGGAAGTAGTTTTTTTTTTGGTTTTGTAGTTTTCTATTCAATGCCATTACAGTATCCATTGACTTAGGACTCAAATTGCAGTTCCTATGCCTTCCACTAGATGTCAACCGTCTTTAGAAATTGTTTCAGGCTTCTATTCTGAAAAATTAGGAAGTAAGAGCAAGAGTCTGAATGAGTGGACCCTAAAGTGTCACAGAGCTTTTTCATGCGCGAGACCGAGAGAGTGCCTTTCTTGTTTACATTTTATATTGACGACGTTATTGTCCGGTTGAAATATTATCGATTATTTAGGCTAAAAACAACCTGACGATGGAATATAAACATCGTTTGACATGTTTCTATGAACTTTACGGATACAATTTAGATTTTTTGTCTGCCTGTTTTGACTGCGTTTGAGCCTGTGGATTACTGAAGAAAACGTGCGAACAAAACGGAGGTTTTTGGATATAAAGAGACGTTATCGAACAAGAGGAACATGTATTGAGTAAATTAATGTCTGCTGAGTGCAACCATATGAAGATCATCAAAGGTAAGGGATTAATTTTATCTCTATTTCTGACTTGTGTAAGTCTTCTACTTGGCTGGTTACTGTTTGTAATGATTTGTCTGCTGGGCTATGTTCTCAAATAATCGTAAGGTATGCTTTCGCCTTAAAGCATTTTTTAAATCTGACACTGTGGTTGGATTCACAAGAAGTTAATCATTAAACCTATGTAAAATATGTTTTGTTTTCTGAATTTTTATAATGAGTATTTCTGTATTTGAATTTGTCGCGCAGCAGTTTCACTGGCTGTTGAAGAGGTGGGACGCTAACGTCTCACGTACCCAAGAGAGGTTAAGTAACCTTCTGTCTTATGTAACCATACCATATCATACTAATTTGAGTGTCAAGAGGTTTATGTTTATTATGTTACGTCTAGTCTATGAGACCAGGCTGTGATGTCAAAAGGGGATTTCTCAGATTAACAAATTATACAGACATCTCATCTACTGTAAATGACTGGGCATGGATGGGACTGTATGTAACTAACTGGTTTGTAACCAACAGCTAAATGTGTCCTAGTTTCAACATGACTTGAAAAACAATCATGCATTAAACTCAATATATCTTCTCCTTCCTGTCACCCATGAATCCTGAGCCTACCACCCTTGGGTTCCATGACTGAGACTTCTGAGAGAGACAGGTCAAGGCTGAACTGAGGCAGGGGCAATGGAGAACCATCCGCTCTACAACTGCATGGTGACTACAATGCCCTCTATAATGGAACTATCCCCAGTCCCAAAACCCCCTAAATGCAACATCACACTCATGCGCATCATATCCCTCAAGAGAGAAGCAACTCAAACATTCCTGTTTCTTTGTCTTGCACAAACACAGCCCCAGCCCTATGCATGTGCATCATTTAAATGCACACTTCCTTGAATTTAAACAGTACTTTCTTGTGGGAAAGCCACTGTTTTACTCAGTATCAGCTGAACATCAACCTCCTTGTTATTCAGACACCAAATGTGTCGATCCCCTTATTTCAGCCATTTTCTTTGACGCCAAGGCACAAGCTACTGTCTCACAGCTCAGATGGGTTCTATTTCACAAGCTTTTTATTTAGCTCTAGGGGAGAGCAGCATAATTAGAATGCGAGAGTGCGGGATACCAAGATAGCAGCTCCCTGTTAGAGCAGCAAATGTAGTCCCTTTTCCACCACCTCTCTATCCCCCTCTCTGTCTTAGTTCTCCTCTCCATCTCGGGTAGAAAATGACAGCTACATCTGCAGTGACAGAGCATTGGCTTTACTGGCCTCCACCTCTGACATAACCTGTCAGCAAAGACAGAGATAGTCTCACTCAGCTACATCCCCTCCTCCCCAGGCCAGGAGAGCAGAGGGAGAGAACAGTGAAAACACAATAAATCAATGCCTCCCAATCTTCCAACAACACCCCTTCCTGTTGTTAAAGCATTGCAGAAAATACATTATTTTCATGAATATAGTGATATCACCCCTCCCATACCCTCTCTTGACACAAAACCCATGCTTCAATGTAGGAAATTGACAGCATACCTTTTTTGCTCTTTACGCAGAGAATTCTTCAGGCTTTTTTTTTTTTTCAATTAGTGAGGCCGGTGGGGGATGAGACAAAGCAGAATTTTCCAGAAGGGCCTTGCTCTTCCTGCTGCTCTCTCTGCGATTGTCAATCTTTAACCTCAGCTGTGGGCTTCTGATTGGTTTGTGCGCCACACGGAGGAGTTGCCTGATTGGGCGCCCGGCTTAGTGTGCCACACAGGCTATCTTCTCCCCTCTTTCCTCAGACACAGTGCTGCAATGCAGAGAGGATTTCTCCTCACTCTCACAAAACCTCTGCAACCAAGTCCCTCAAAGTCCATATAGCCCTCACTGGCTGTGTGCATGTTCTAAAACATGGGGGATGCAGTTACACAGGCTTAGAGGGAGCGTATCAGATTCCCTCCCTCTTCCTCCACGGCTCTGAGGCAGTGTGTATGGCGTCCATTTTGAAGACATTCCCTCCCTGCCTGCTGAGCACACTGCACACACACGGCTCCAGCTGAGGCGAGCTGCTGTAGAAAGCACACACAGCTTACCAGTAGACCGGCTCACAGGAATGCAGGAAGGGCCTTACAAAGACAGGGCTGAAAATGTCACAGGCCTCGGAATCAAAATGGACGGCTGTGGTTTAGACTGAAGAACATGCAGCCAGTGCCAACACCCTTTTCCCTGTCCAATACTTTCCTACTGGCATTACCTATGGTCAAATAAATCCTTAAGGGCTTGGACCTTTTGCTATTGCTATTACTTATTTTATTCTGCCAGTACCAGAACCAGATCTCTATTTGTAGTTAAATAAATACTAATGCTGCCATTAAGATCATAATGGACAAAAACAATGATGGTTTAACATGGAGAATAAATCTGAACAAGGTGAAGGTCGTTAGGAAAGGTCAGACTACTCAGGTATGGTGAATAATTAAAAATGAGTGCCAGAATGACATGGTTTTCTTGTTTCGTGTGAAACCGAAAGTGTCCAGTGGTTTAAAGTCTCTATAACATGGGACAGCTGCATTGGCTGTGTGTGTGAGTAGGCTTTGCTGCATGCGTTTGTGAGTATGAGGTGTGTGTTTTGTGTTAGTGAGTGTGTATCACCTGGTAGATGGCTAGTGATGGCTGTTAAACAGTTTGATGGCCTGGTAATAGAAGCTGTTTTTCAGGCAATTCAATTTGAGGCAGTTGACGTTACATGCCAGACATTAAAGCATTTTGCATGGTTGTTGTCATAACATCTGCCGACATACAGCATTCGTCTATGTGTGCAAATTCTATGAGTTCCACTAGAGATGTAGAGATTCTCATATCCTTTTGGGATAATTATATACTTTTGTCCAAGGCTCTGTCTGAAGCAGCCTTGCTTCCCTTCATCAGGCTTCACATACAAACACCCAGAGTGTCTAGACCCGAGGCACAGAAAGGGGAAGCTCTCTGGAATGGATGCCACTCCACAGCAAAGAGAAAGCTGTGAACTGAAAAATAACATTAGGCAGATTTTCTCACCAGATACTAAACTGTTGAGGCATATAATCTAACATCCAGAGACATTTTATTTCAGCTAGTTGTTAAAAAAACGGTACTGTATATGTTGGTTTAAACCCAGACGAAACATGTTCAATGATTCAACATGCTAAAACAAGAATGTGAATACTACCCATTGTTATAAACAGTAGTCTGGAAAAACACCCTGACTGTACAGCCATCATAGTTCATCTTGATTGACTACTTCCTGCTTGGAAGGTGTAAGATTAAAAGTAGTGCCATGCACTAATACCACTCTGAGGCCTAAATCATTCTTGCTGTGCTGTCATTGCTGAGCTGTCTCTTTACCATCTGTTAAATCCACTGGGATCCCCTAATGAATGTTCTCTCTCCCTGCTACGGCCCTCACCCCTCCCCACACCTTCCATTTTGAATGTACAGGCCTGTGACACAGTCATAAACCCTTACAACCCAACCACAACCTAGCCAAACTGATCAATCCTGTGCCTTATTCCAAAAGGGATATATTCCTCTTGCCATGGTATATTCTGTACAAAGGTATGAAGACAGGCTGATCCCCTATGTGACCAGAGACATATACAGTCAGCAGAGGAGAGGCAGGCAGCCTGCTGTGCTCTGCTCTCCTGCCAGGCTCCACTCCTGTGTTCTAGGGACTAGCAGGCTCTCTCCCCCCTTCTCTCTCCATGAGACAAACCTGTATTCCTGAGGCACATAACATACACAGTAGCTGGTAGCTTATTAAAGAGGAAGTGAAATAATAAAAATCAAGCTTACCTCTGTGGATGCATGGCTAACAAACTCAGTGTGTTATATGTCAATGCTTGTTAAAACATGGAGGACAAACAGCCCTCTAAGTCCTCACCCTGCTCAGAGCATAGCCACGGCTCTCCAGGCTGGCTGATCGACTGCTAGGATAGAAGCCAGGCTGTGAGTGGCCTGCTCTCACTGGCATGATGTAAGGCTGCAGCTGATTGGCTGGGGCATTTCCTGGCTGCTAATCTTTTGTTCCACACAGGCAGGCAGGAGAAGCGCTTGTGGACAGAGGAAGAAACAAGGCCCAAATCACAAGATAAACCATTTCACAGCACAAATCAGCCAAGAAAACCACATGGAGCTGTAATCCATGTCTGACCCGTCTATATTACATGGACATTTGGTTGTATTTGACAAAGTACAGCAACAGCAGCATGAATACAGGACAGGCCCAAGGCCCTCATGATTCAGGAAAAGCCTTTGTCTCAGAGATTACGCCGCAGTGAAAAACCATCCGCTGTGAAAAAAGTGTTGCACAAATACAAGAGAGCAAACAGCGAGAGACCGTCAGAGGGCTCGATCTGCAAGGTTTCCTCCTCTTGTAAATGAGATGAACTCGTGCAAATGCCTACTGGACATCAACACATTACTTAACAGTGCAAACATAGTTTAACAGAACATAGATGAGTTACTATGTTACCCTTTTTGGAGACAGAAGTTGGCACCAAGTTCTCCTGCGGCCTCAAATTATAATGTGGTCACAAAAATTTACTTTTTATGAACAGATGTGATGTGTTTTATTTCATCAAATAAAGAGAATTGCAGGAATATTTTTTTATGTGATGCTATGGGTATTTAACAAAGTATGTTTCCTTGGCAAGTAAGATTTAACAGGGTTTCAAACCTGTAGACTACTTAAGCCAATGCGCCAATGTTATTATTACTTCACTAACGTAATACTAGAATTGGGATTTCTCTGCCTTCCTAAAGGACCTTTTCTTAAGAAAACAGACTAACCTGTGGCCTATACCAGAACGGAGAGATTAAATATGTGGCTAATAAAACATTTAAAAGTCTGGTATTCCTCTCAGAATTCTGCAGATTGACAATGTACAGTAGTCCCTTCAGAGCCGTGAGAGTTGGGCCAATGCGGTTTCTGCATTATGAAGCATTTACATGACACTTCAACATTCTATGGCAGCCGTGTAAGCTCCCCATTATTATTACATGGAGAATACAATGCTATGTAACTGAATGTCTAGAATTTGAAAAATACAAACAATTCAAAAAGTTGGGCTAACTCTCTTAATATATGGCTCTGAGTCCCTCTATTGCCTATGACAGATTCTATTTTTGCCCCTTATCTGTTGCCTGGCTACCCAAACTCATTTCTCCGGCCAAACGCTACACCACGCCCATGGACATTCGTTTCTTCTCCACAATGGTCAAGTTTGTTTTGCATGACCCGTGCCCCGGGTGAGCGGAGTTAACTCATTTTATACAATGCCATTCCGGACTCAAACAATGAGTCTGGATCTGAGTCGCTGCAAGGCAGTTAACCCCCTCAACAACTGCGCCATTGGACGTTGATTAAAGCAGCCCCCCACAGCTCTCTGATTCAGAGGGGTTGTGTTAAATGCGTTGTGCAACTGAATAGATATCCCCTTTCCCTTTGGGCTGTGTTCAGTATGTTTGTACGTTCTGGGACATTCAATTGAACGGAAACGGTGTTGTACTGAACTATCAGTTGAAAATCGGAGAGGTTGGGGAACTGTCAGCATGGCTACTGCCCCTTAAATACGTCACTCATTGCTGCAAGCCACACCCACCAAATGGGAGCAAACATACCTCAAAGTCTGTTCAAGAATTTACAAGAACGTTTTGAGAACATTTCACTTAGTACAAACCGTTCCGCACGTAGCAAACATTCAAGCGAACTGCACGCACCTCAGGTAAAACGACAGTTTGAAAATTCGTCATTGGCTTTGATACTCGGTTAGAGATGGTTAGAGATTGGTTAGAGATGATTCAATCGCTAATTACTTTATTTTGTCCAACACCCCTCATTTTGACATCACCACAAATTGACTTCAACAATTGCAGTCTCAGACTGAAGTATGTAGCCAGTGGTGTAAAAATACTTAAGTAGTTTTTTGGGGTATCTGTACTTTACTACTTATATTTTTGACAATTTTTACTTCACTACATTCCTAAAGAAAATGTGGTACTTTTTACTCCATACATTTTCCCTGACACCCAAAATAACTTGTTACATTTTGAATGCTTAGCAGGACAGAAAATGATCCAATTTGCACACTTATCAAGAGAACATCCCTGGTCATCTCTACTGCCTCTGATCTGGCGGACTCACTAAATACAAATGCTTTGTTTGTAAATGATGTAGGAGTGTTGGAGTGTGACCCTGGCTATACATAAATATAAAACATATAAATAAAATTGTGCTGTCTGGTTTGCTTAAATATAATGAATTTTAAATTATTGTTACTTTTACTTTTGATACTTACATATTTTAGCAACTAGATTTACTTTTGATACTTATACTTTTAGACTTTTACTCAAGTAGTATTTTACTGGGTGACTTTCACGTTTACTAATTTTCTATTAAGGTATCTTTACTTTTACTCAAGTATGAGATCAATAAAAAAGTGGTCAGATGAAGCAGATGCTAAGCTACAGGACTGTTTTGCTAGCACAGACTGAAATATGTTCTGGGATTCTTCATTGGCTTCATCAATAAGTGCATCGCTGACGTCGTCCCCACAGTGACCGTACGTACATACCCCAACCAGAAGCCATGGATTACAGGCAACATCCGCACTGAGCTAAAGGCTAGAGCTGCCACTTTCAAGGACTCTAACCCGAAGCTTATAAGAAATCCCGCTATGCCCTCCGACGAACCAACAAACAAGCAAAGCGTCAATACAGGACTAAGATCGAATCATACTACACTGGTTTCGATGCTCGTCGGATGTGGCAGGGCTTGCAAACCATTACAGACTACAAAGGGAAGCACAGCTGAGAGCTGCCCAGTGACACGAGCCTACCAGACGAGCTAAACTACTTCTATGCTCGCTTCGAGGGAAATAACACTGAAACATGCATGAGCGCACCAGCTGTTCCGGACGACTGTGTGATCACGCTCTCCGCAGCCGATGTGAGTAAGACCTTTAAACAGGTCAACATTCACAAGGCCGCACGGCCAGACGGATTACCAGGACGTGTACTGCAAGCAAGAACTGACAAACTGGCAAGTGTCTTCACTAACATTTTCAACCTCTCCCTGTCCGAGTCTGTAATGGCAACATGTTTTAAGCAGACCACCATAGTCCCTGTGCCCAAGAACACTAAGGTTACCTGCCTAAATGACTACCAACCCGTAGCACTCACATCTGTAGCCATGAAGTGCTTTGAAATGTTGGTCATGGCTCTTATCAACACCATTATCCCAGAAACCATAGACCCATTCCAATTTTCAATACCGCCCTAACAGATCCACAGATTATGCAATCTCTATTGCACTCCACACTGCCCTTTCCCACCTGGACAAAAGGAACACCTATGTGAGAACGCTATTCATTGAGTACAGCTCAGCGTTCAACACCATAGTGCCCTCAAAGCTCATCAATAAGCTAAAGACCCTGGGACTAAACACCTCCCTCTGCAACTGGATCCTGGACTTCCTGACGGGCCGCCCCCAGGTGGTAAGGCTAGGTAACAACACATTCACCACGCTGATCCTCAACACAGGGACCCCTCAGGGGTGTGTGCTCAGTCCCCTACTGTACTCCCTGTTCACTCATGACTGCACGGCCAGGCACGACACCAACAGCATCATTAAATTGGCCGATGACACAACAGCGGTATGCCTGATCACTGACAACGACAAGACAGCCTATAGGGAGGAGGTCAGCGACCTGGCCGTGTGGTGCCAGGACAATAACATCTCCCTCAACGTGATCAAGACTAAGGAGATGATTGTGGACTACTGGAAAAGGAGGACTGAGCACGCCCCTATTCTCATCGAAGGGGCTATAGTGGAGCAGGTTGAGAGCTTCAAGTTCCTTGGTGTCCACATCACCAACAGACTAACATGGTCCAAGCACACCAAGACAGTCGTGAAGAGGGCACGATAACACCTATTCCCCCTCAGGAGACTGAAAAGATTTGGCATGGATCCTCAGATCCTCAAAAGGTTCTACAGCCGCACCATCGAGAGCATCCTGACTGGTTGCATCACTGCCTCGTATAGCAACTGCTCGGCCTCTGACCGCAAGGCACTACAGAGGGTGGTGCGTATGGCCCGGTACATCACCGGGGCCAAGCTTCCTGCCATCCAGGACCTCTATACCAGGCGGTGTCAGAGGAAGGCCCTAAAAATTGTCAAAGACTCCAGCCACCCTGGTTATAGACTGTTCTCTCTGCTACCGCATGGCAAGCGGTACCGGAGTGCCAAGTCTAGGTCCAAGAGGCTTCTTAACAGCTTCTACCCCCAAGCCATAAGACTCCTGAACATCTAATCAAATGGCTACCCAGACTATTTGCATGCCCCCCCCCTTTTACGCCGCTTCTACTCTCTGTTATTATCTATGCATAGTCACTTTAATAACTCTACCTACATGTACGTATTACCTCAATTACCTCGGCTAACCGTTGCCCCGCACATTGACTCTGTACCGGTACCCCTTGTATATAGTCTCGCTATTGTTCTTTTACTGCTGCTCTTTAAATACTTGTTCCTTTAATTTCTTATTCTTATTCGTTTTTTTTAAACTGCATTGTTGGTTATGGGCTTGTAATTAAGCATTTCACTATAAGGTTTACACCTGTTGTATTCGGCGCATGTGACTAATAAAATTTGATTTGATTTAGTCCTTTTTCCACAACTGTATGTAGTAGAACATCGGAAGAATTCTGTTTGAGTCGTCAGGCAACTTTATCTGTGCACTGAATGACACATTGCCTTTTGTCCATAAGTACACAGGGCATTACTCAGACACCAGTTTATCAACCCTGAGACATTTTTCTGCTCTTGAATAAGTTTGCCGTCATTAGTCACACCTCTGCAATATTATCCAATTATAAACCCAGTAAAAATCCAAATAACTTCACAGATTTTCATTGTAAAGGGTTTAACCTTTCTAGGACACACGTTCCGCTAGCGGAACCCCTCGACAACATTCCGCTGAAAAGGCAGCGCGGGAAATTCAAAAATATTTTTTTTAAATATGTAACTTTCACACATTAACAGAAAATGAAAGATAAACATCTTGTTAATCTACCCATCGTTTCCGATTTAAAAAATGCTTTACAGCAAAAACACAACATATGATTATGTTAGACCACCGCCAAGTCCAGAAAACACATAGCCATTTTCCCAGCCAAAGATAGGAGTCACAAAAAGCAGAAATAGAGATCAAATTAATCACTAACCTTTGATGATCTTCATCAGATGACACTCATAGGACATCATGTTACACAATAAATGTATGTTTTGTTCTATAATGTGCATATTTATATCCAAAAATCTCAGTTTATATTGGTGCCATGTTCAGAAATGCCTCCAAAATATCCGGAGAAATTGCAGAGAGCCACATCAAATAACAGAAATACTCATCATAAACTTTGATGAAAGATATGTTTTACATATAATTAAAGATACACTGGTTCTTAATGCAACCGCTGTGTCAGATCTAAAAAAAACTTTAGTAAAAAGCACACCATGCAATAATCTGAGACGGCGCTCAAATATAAATAACATTTCTCCGCCATGTTGGAGTCAACAGAAATACGAAATTACATCATAAATATTCCCTTACCTTTGATGATCTTCATCAGAATGCACTCCCAGGAATCCTAGTTCCACAATAAATTGTTGTTTAGTTCGATAATGACAATTATTTATGACCAAGTAGCTACTTTTGTTAGCACGTTTAGTACACATATCCAAACGCTCGTGCAGGTCCAGGCGAACTTCGGATGAAAACTTCAAAAAGTTATATTACAGGTCGAATAAACTTGTCAAACTAAGTATAGAATCAATCTTTAGGATGTTGTTATCATAAATATTCAATAACGTTCCAACCGGAGAATTCCTTTGTGTCTATAGAAGTAATGGAACGCAAGTCGATATCATGTGGAATGCGCATGACCAGGACCTGGCTCTCTGCCAGACCACTGACTCAAACAGCTCCCATCCGGCTCAACATCACAGTAGAAGCTTCATTCAACGTTCTACAGACTGTTGACATCTAGTGGAAACCGTAGGAAGTGCAAACAGATCCATATCCCACTGGAATTTCAATAGGCGATGAGTTGAAAATCGACCAGCCTCAGAATTACCACTTCCTGTTTGGATTTTTTCTCAGGTTTTTGCCTGCCATATGAGTTTTGTTATACTCACAGACATCATTCAAACAGTTTTACAAACTTCATAGTGTTTTCTATCCAATAGTAATAATAATATGCATATATTAGCACCCGGGACAGAGTAGGAGGCAGTTCACTCTGGGCACACTATTCATCCAAAGTGAAAATGCTGCCCCCTATCCCTAAAAAGTTTTAAACACTGTTTCCCATGCTTGTTCAATGAACCATAAACAATTAATGAACATGCACCAGTGGAACGGTCATTAAGACACTAACAGCTTACAGATGGTAGGCAATTAAGGTCACAGTTATGAAAACGTAGGACTCTAAAGAGGCCTTTCTACTGACTCTGGAAAACACCAAAAGAAAGATGCCCAGGGTCCCTGCTCATCTGCGTGAACGTGCCTTAGGCATGCTGCAAGGAGGCATGAGGACTGCAGATGTGGCCAGCACAATAAATTGCAATGTCCGTACAGTGAGACACCTAAGACAGCGCTACAGGGAGACAGGACGCACAGCTGATCGTCCTCGCAGTGGCAGACCACGTGTAACAACACCTGTACAGGATCGGTACATCCGAACATCACACCTGCGGGACAGGTCCAGGACGGCAACAACAACTGCCCGAGTTACACCAGGAACGCACAATCCCTCCATCAGTGCTCAGACTGTCCGCAATAGGCTGAGAGAGGCTGGACTGAGGGCTTGTAGGCCTGTTGTAAGGCAGGTCCTCACCAGACATCACCGGCAACAACGTTGCCTATGGGCAGAAACCCACCGTCGCTGGACCAGACAGGACTGGCAAAAAGTGCTCTTCTCTGACGAGTCGCGGTTTTGTCTCACCAGGGGTGATGGTCGGAATCGCGGATCGATTTGGAGGTGGAGGGTCCGTCATGGTCTGGGGCAGTGTGTCCCACCGTCATCGACTGAGCTTGTTGTCATTGCAGGTAATCTCCACGCTGTGCGTTACAGGGAAGACATCCTTCTCCCTCATGTGGTACCCTTCCTGCAGGCTCATCCTGACATGACACTCCAGCATGACAATGCCACCAGCCATACTGCTCGTTCTGTGTGTGATTTCCTGCAAGACAGGAATGTCAGTGTTCTGCCATGGCCAGCGAAGAGGCAGCATCTCAATCCCATTGAGCACGTCTGGCACCTGTTGGATTGGAGGGTGAGGGCTAGGGCCATTCCCCCCAGAAATGTCCAGGAACTTGCAGGTGCCTTGGTGGAAGAGTGGGGTAACATATCACAGCAAGAACTGGCAAATCTGGTGCAGGCCATGAGGAGGAGATGCACTGCAGTACTTAATGCAGCTGGTGGCCACACCAGATACTGACGGTTACTTTTGATTTTGACCCCCCCCCCCCTTTGTTCAGATACACATTATTCCATTTCCATCTGTGGAACTTGTTCAGTTTATGTCTCAGTTGTTGAATCTTGTTATGTTCATACAAATATTTACACATGTTACGTTTGCTGATAAACGCAGTTGACAGTGAGAGGACGTTTCTTTTTTTGCTGAGTTTAGTATCCAATAATATAGCTCGTGTTGTCAATGTGAGCAAAAATATGTCATCATATGTCATCTTCTGTCCTGAAGTTGAGTTGAACTGAGATCTTTTGAGGACACATTTTTTATGAGGTAAGTGTATAAGTCCCTTTTGCCTGAATAGACTGTGCCATAGATGGGTTAGCTGACAACATCACGAAAACGATGAGCATGCTTCAATGGGGCAGAAGTTTGTGAGTTGTTGTGATTCTGGATGACCAGATAGCTACCAACAATGACAAGAAACTGTCTTGTGTGGAATCATAAGTGCCTCGTTTGAACTAGTTTCATCTTGTTCTTGATACCATATCTTGTTGTGAGGTGTTTTTACTGATTTCATATTATTGCTAATATAGCTAAAATTCATTAGCTAGCTAACCAACAACTGTAAAAATGTATTTGAGAGACAACAGGTGCTAACTGTGCAAATGTATTTGTTTTCAATAAACATTGGAGAGAAATATAGTTTACATGTTGTCAACAATCTAAGCCAACCCCATCTGTTTTGCCCCATACTGTAGTTGCGAAAGTGTCGATTTTCTTGCTTAACAACCAACCCTTCAATATAGAGCTCGCCAGCTTGTAGTCACAGATAGTAGAACATCTTTGGTGTAGTCCTAAAACCCGGAAATGTGTTACCTCCGACTGGTTCAGCCATCCCAATAGGGAAAATGAACGGGGAAAGAGTTAGGTTTGGGATAAACGCAGAAAATAAGGTCTGAGGTTAACACAGGCTTAGGAGATCTTACATTTTGTTCTATTAGATAATACCAGTCAGTTAAGATTACCTTTCTGAATTATGAAGCTTTTGGTGCTTTGTGTTTTTTGTTTATTACATAAATGCTTCAAAATTCACAAATTGACATTAGCTGATGAAGATTCTCAGAAAACAAAACATATGATCTATGCCTGTATTTACCACATACCTTATTTTTGGCGTTTATCCAAAAACCCAACAATAACTCCATTAATTTCCCCATAGGCTTTGTCCAATGAACCATGCCGGAGTTGGTACCTACAAAAATACACCATTACTATTTCTAGTTTGTACAGTTTTGCCTAACCTGAAGGTGAATAGCGACCTCTTGTGGAGCCATATGCTAAAGCACTGCATGTCAACCCTCTCTGACCTCTTGGCAAGTTGGGTAAATCTTTTTTCTTTGCTGTTTTCATTTAGTTTTATATTTCTTTAAAAAGACCATGGCATGCACAATTTTGTCACAGTAGGCTATCTGCCAGGTGGTTCCAGGTGCGAAATAAATAGCTGAAATCTTACTAGGCGATGAGAATTCTTTAATTTGCTAAAAAGCTAGCTATTAATAAGTATACCTGACTATATGAGAAGAATTCTCACCAAACGTCTGGCTGTATGTAGTTAGTGAGTTGGCAGACTAGTAGTCTAACGGGGATGTAAACAAATTTGTGCCCAAAATTTGAGAGAAATAAGATTTTTGTGCGTATGGAACATTTCAGGGATATTTTATTTCAGCTCATTAAACATGGGACCAACGCTTAACATGTTGCATTTATATTTTTGCTCAGTGTATTATGCTAAATTGATTCCAGATATGCTTCTCTTGGCTGAGGTCCATATCCGAATCTTAATATGCTCTTTGATAGGCTGAAAATAAGGACGATTTCTGATGCATTTCTGAGTTTTCGGCACATGCTTAATAATTGGACAAATATGAAATCCATATTTTTCTTTCATGCACAAATCATTTTGGGATTTCCTCTGGATATCATACATGGTATGGTCAGATATTGACTCATTAGATATCCTGAGATGGGCCTATGTGGACATCTTACTTTTTCTATTTGATGTCAAATACGTGTGTTTTTTTCATCCATAACAAACAGGGGTATTGAGGGTGTGCAAGTTTTATTTTCTGTAAAAGAAAACAATTTTTTTTTAGAAAACATTGGCCTACATTTGCATCATTACAGAAAACATGTGTTGTGATTGGTTCTCTGGATTTGCTATGCTGTATTTATTTTTATAGAAATAGCAGAGATGTGCTTTGGAAATAGCAACTTGGATTAAATATAATGATGTTTGCCTTTCCGTGCCTTGTAGTTAATTACTGAATGTGGTGCACTTGTATGCTCAGATATGTCACCTTCACGTGAAGAAGCATGATAACTTTAGGCACATGAACAGGTAAAATAATTTGGGTGCTGGACATTGGTGAATCCAGTTGAAAGCTATGATCCCTTATTGATGTCACTTGTTAAATCTACTTCAATCGGTGTAGAGGAGGGAGCATCCAGATCAAGCTCTGAGGCTGAAATTGAATCTGATCCGCCTGTCAGGAGTGAAGCTCACCCACTCTGTAAATGTAAAAAGTATCTATAAAACACGAAGTGTCCGTTTACCGTGAGTTTCTCGTGATCTCATCAAAGCAACTTTGGTATGTTGTGATCATGAGATAAATAATTAATGATCTCGACATAGCAAGGGAAAACTTTTTTTATTCATATGTCCTCTCTGGACTTCCGTAACTTTGAGCACCTTTTATCTCTTGAAAATATAACTTTCTGAGCACTTCTACAATGGGTAAATATGTATGGAATGTTTTGTTCAAATCAAAAGGGTTGTTGTCAAAAAGTGATTGAATTCAAATGGATTTACCCCAATTGAAACCTTCAAGGACATGCCTACATGTAAGTATGCCTACAATATCCTGTTGAACGTGAGGAAATGTGTAATTCAAAATTCTGTATTAAACCATCATCCAACCTGCAAGTGTAGCCTGAGGTATTTCAGTGAGACTTAAGACTTCTCTTTACTCCCAGAGGTAAACGCCTAGGGCCCTAGGCTTCAGCACAGTGGACTGACAAAGGGCTCGTTCCTCTGCTCAGACGTTGTTTACGCCTGCCAGATCTCACAATGCCTGGATAGGTATTTTGCGTATCAGCTTACCACATATGTTATAGCAATCTGGATACCGACTGCACAGTCGGTGACATGGTACGCAACCGTTGTATAAAACCTCTGAGCAGGGGAACGTGACTAAATCCTTGTGGAATGTACAGTTGAAGTTGGAAGTTTACATATCCCTTAGCCAAATACATTTAAACTCAGTTTTTCACAATTCCTGACATTTAATCCTAGTAAAAATTCCCTGTCTTAGATCAGTTAGGATCACCATGTTATTTTAAGAATGTAAAATGTCAGATTAATAGTAGAGAGAATGACTTATTTCAGCTTTTATTTCTTTCATCACATTCCCATTGGGTCAGAAGTTTACATACACTCAATTAGTATTTGGTAGCATTGCCTTTAAATTGTTTAACTTGAGTCAAACGTTTTGGGTAGCCTTCCACAAGCTTCCCACAATAAGTTGGGTGAATTTTGGCCCATTACTCCTGACAGAGCTGGTGTAACTGAATCAGGTTTGTAGGCCTCCTTGCTCGCACACGCTTTTTCAGTTCTGCCCACACATTTTCTATAGGATTGAGGTCAGGGCTTTGTGATGGCCACTCCAGCACCTTGACTTTGTTGTCCTTAAGCCATTTTGCCACAACTTTGGAAGCATGCTTGGGGTCATTGTCCATTTGGAAAACCCATTTGCGACCAAGCTTTAACTTCCTGACTGATGTCTTGAGATGTTGCTACAATATATCCACATAATATTCCTGCCTCATGATGCCATCTATTTTGTGAAGTGCACCAGTCCCTCCTGCAGCAAAGCATCACCACAACATGATGCTGCCACCCCGGTGCTTCACGGTTGGGATGGTTTTCTTCGGCTTGCAAGCATCCCCCTTTTTCCTCCAAACATAACGATGGTCATTATATCATAACAGTTCTATTTTTGTTTCATCAGACCAGAGGACATTTCTCCAAAAGTACGATCTTTGTCCCCATGTGCAGTTGCAAACCGTAGTCTGGCTTTTTTTATGGCGGGTTTGGAGCAGTGGCTTCTTCCTTGTTGAGCGGCCTTTCAAGGTATGTCAATATAGGACTCGTTTTACTGTGGATATAGATACTTTTGTACCTGTTTCCTCCAGCATCTTCACAAGGTCCTTTGCTGCTGTTCTTTGATTGATTTGCACTTTTCGCACCAAAGTACGTTCATCTCTAGGAGACAGAACGCGTCTCATTCCTGAGCGGTATGACGGGTGCATGGTCTCATGGTGTTTATACTTGCGTACTATTGTTTGTACAGATGAATGTGGTACCTTCAGGCATTTGGAAATTGCTCCCAAGGATGAACCAGACTTGTGGAGGTCTACTATTCTTTTTCTGAGGACTTGGCTGATTTCTTTTGATTTTCCCATGATGTCAAGCAAAGAGTCACTGAGTTTGAAGGTTGGCCTTGAAATACATCCACAGGTACACCTCCAATTGACTCAAGTTATGTCAATTAGCTTATCGGAAACTTCTAAAGCCATGACATCATTTTCTGGAATGTTCCAAGTTGTTTAAAGGCACAGTCTTCTTAGTGTATGTAAACTTCTGACCCACTGGAATTGTGATACAGTTTTACAGTTGAAAAACTAGTTTTAATGAATCCAACCTAAGTGTATGTAAACTTCCGACTTCAACTCTATATGACCCAGACCAGGTTCAAACACTGTCAGACACACATATCTATGATGCACTGCTTACTCTTTGAGGAAAAGAGACTAGTCGAAGACGTCACTTTAAACTGCAAAGATGCAGCCTTGCCTTGGGTAGAGTATGTCCTCTCCTTGACCTCTCCGTCCTCCTCTCCTCCGTGTCCCGGAAACCGATAAGTGGCCGAGTGGTTGAGGAAAGTATCAATTCATTAGTAGGCGGATGGATGAGTATACTTCCCTCCACAATTGACCTACTTATGCAAAGGATACACAAGAGGTTCCTACCAGCACAGAAGTGTTTTAAAATCTGCCACACCCCCTTTGAATCAGCTGTTGGTTTCTCAAAGGAGAAAAGCATATGCACACATTTCAATACGGTATTTATGGTTTTATCTATAACATGTCTTACACAACTAGTTACATTTGATTTTATCACTTTACACATTTATTTTGGGATTCCACCCCTGTAAATATAATTTTCTTGATGATGTGGGAGTGGGGAAGGAGAGTCTCATTTCATGCAAGCACATTTGTTTCTATGTTTACTGTCCTCGCCTTTACTCCCCGATTACCTTTGAGGAGAGGAGGCAGGCAACACCCATTGAGATTCTCCCCTTGACTTCTCTCCAATAGGTAACCGTCTCCCTCTCTGGTAGTCTATGGCTCAGTGTCTGTTAGAAAGCATTCCACTAGATGTCACCCTCCAGCTTGACTTGTAGCAGATATCTTGACAATTTTGCTATGAACAGCTGCCACAGGCCCCTTGCTGCATTAATAAATCACAACATTCTCATAATGCCTGGGAAAAGCTTTCATGTGCAAAGGAGACAAAAAAGCTTTGAATGCTCTGAGGGAAAAGGAGGAACATTATTAGTTAAGGTACGTATGTCATTGCTCCTTAAAGAGCACTGGTTGATGAGTGCATTATTTTTTACAGTCACACTGTATTTAGCCTAACTTATGAATCTTTAATCTACATCTCACCTATCCAAACCTATTGGATCTCATCCCATAACTGCAGAGGAATGGCACACCTAAAAGCAGTCATCATTTTGAGATAATATGGCCAGGTGACAAGAAGTGGATGTGTAGTTAAGCAATAAGGCCCAAGGGGGTGTGGTATATAGCCAATATACCACGGCTGTTCTTAGGCATGACGCAGAGGTGCCATATTTCTATTATAAACTGGTTACCAATGTAATTAGAGCAATAAAAATAAATATTTTGTCATACCCGGCTGTCAGCCAATAAAATATGATTCGATTTGTAAGCAATGACCTGTCAAGAAAGAAAGCTACTACCAAGTTTCACCCTTTTCCCCTGTGCTAGAAGAACTCATCATTGAATGGCCATGATCTACAGTATCTCTATATACAAGCCATGTGTTTAGATACATAGTGATCACCTTAGCTCTATATAAAATATTATACACTGCCTAATCCAATGCACAATAAAAGCATCCCTCTCAATTGTTGTGGGCTGCGCTGTGCAGGACTTGTAGAAGCCATCTACCCATCTGAAATGAGATATATCTGAAATATGGAGTTCATGGACAAAGGTTTCTAGGAAGGAACATTTTACATGGATGCTTTTTGAACTTTTTCCCAGTGATATTTCAATTATAGAGTTTTATTATTTTCTCTGTGGAAAATCTTGACATAGCACTATAGGGAAATGTTGACCATGGAGGGCACTTTATCTACACTAAATTAGTCTCCTTGTTGATTTAATATATTTCAGAGTTGAAAGTATATTCATTTGTTCTGTAGTTTTATTTCATGCAATGATGGCACCTGAAAGCAGACATAATGTATTCACATGGAACTAAAAGGTGTGTAAAAGAAGGAGCAAAAACAATCTATAAAAAAAAACACACAGTAAAATGTCAGGTGAATGTTCTGTTTTTATATGATACGATATACTTGATTGTCCATTTACATGGAAATTAATTTGGTGACGTCAGCATACAAATACACAAAACAAAGTATCACATGCTGTATGGAAAACTAGAAAATTTGTACACAATTTCCTTTCCACATATTCAAAGTCTCTGTGGCCTACTGTCCGACCGAGTAGTGGGCCTGCATCTGTCCTATGTCCCACTGTTCAGCAGCCTGATGGCTGATGGAATGAAACTTGCCCTGCTCCTATTCTTACTCAACAGTGGGACCCTTAATCTCCTTCCGGAGGGCAGCCCCTCAAAACATTCGGGCAAGATTGTGTGTGGGGTGCTCTATGATGTGTTTGGCCGTGTCCCTTGCTCGTTTTATCATAGAGGCCCTTAAGCCCCCTGCAATGCAGCCTGCAGAGCTTGGATCCCAGGTTCACAGTCTGCCTGAGGATACCCTTATCAGCAACTGACAGCCTACTGTACCAGGCAAGGAAACAGAAAGTCAACACACTCTCTATATGGCAGGTGTAATAGTTGGAGAGTATCCGGGTGTTGGTATTAATTTGTCTCAGTCTGCGCATAAGGTACAGCCGTGGTTGGCATTTTAATTGATGTTCTGAGTGTTGGCATTAAAAGAGAGTGGGCTATCCCTGATAGTTCCCATGCACTTAAAGCTCCCCACTCAGTCTACCTCTTCACCGCCCAGGACTAGGTGGCTCACTGGGTCTGTCTTCCTCCCGAAATTAATGAGCAATTCTTTTTTGGGGTTGATGTTGAGTGTGAGGTAGTTGTTATTGCACCAGTCATGAATCCTGTTTACTTCTATTTGGAAATGCAGTGTGTCATCTGAGAGGTTGACAAGGGTGGTGTCATCTACATATTTTGTTGCCAAGCAGTCTCTGTCGGAACTTCTCAGGTCATTGGTGTATATGGAGAATAGCACTGGAGCGATGACCGTTCCTTAGGGGTAACTGGTAGATGTACACAGAGGATGGAATGTTGTGTTGTTGAACTTGACATATTGTCCCCAATCAGCAGGAAGTCCAAGACCCAAAAGGTAATACTGGGGTCCACCTGTAAGTGGGAGAGTGTGTCACAGAGAAGGTGAGGCTGCATGCAGTTAAACGCCAAAAAGAAGTCCAGGAAAAGGATGCACACCAATGGAGGCTGGTGGGAGGAGCAATAGAAAGACTGACTCATTGTAATGTCTGGATTGAAATGAATGGAATAGTATCGGACATATGGAAACCACATGTTTGATTCTGTTCCACCAATTCCATTCCAGCCATTACAATGAGCCTGCCCTCCTGTAGCTCCTCCCACCAGCCTCCACTGACGCACACATATGAGTGAGGCCTCTCCATGTGTGTCACGGCACTGTGCATCTCCGTCAGGACTGCATCCTCCACTGATCTGTTCTTTATGTATGCAAACTGCATTGGGTCAAGGACTCCATCCACATGAGACCTGAGATGTGTGGGTATCAAGCGCTCAAGGCACTTGACAACGACTGACGTTAACGCCACAGGACGATAGTCATTCAGTTCCGCTGGATTGTTCTCCTTTGGAAATAGTCAGATCTCAGACGTCTTCCAGAGTGAGGGAACCATGTGTTCTGATAAGGAGCTGTTAAAGAGCACGCGGAAGATGTCTGCCAGATCATCTGAGCATTCCTTCAGTAGCTGTCCCTTGATGTTGTCTGGTCCGGGTGCTTTGATGGATTTTACTCTCTTGAAGACCCGTCTCACCACCTCTTCTCGATGGTTGATGCCTCCCCTCCATCCAGAGCCTGGAAGTCCAGTTGTTCCCTCAGGCTTTCTGTTACAGTGGAGAAGTTGTGATTATCAAAATGACAGTAAAAAAGTGTTGAGTTCATTGACAAACTGTCCCTAGTCATTTATGTTTTTTCCTTGTTTTTTTTGGCTTGCCCTGTGAGGGTTGCCAGACCCTGCCAGGGCTGCCTGAGCTTCCCATGATTTACACTTTTTTTGTAGTTGTCCTTAGCCTGGTCTATTTGTTCTTTTACTGTCCTCTGCAGGGTTTTCACTTCCTCTTGGTTGCCAGCAGAAAAGGCTGTCTGTTTCATCTTAAGTGTCTGTTTAAACTCTGCAGTAATCCAAGGCTTGTGGATAGCATTTAACCATCTTTGTGGAGACTAATATGCCCTCACAGAAATGTATATTTGCAGTCACTGCTGATACTGACTCCTCAAGGGTATGGTCCACTATAAAAATGTCCCAGTTTATACAGGCAAAACAGCCTTGCAGGCTTTCTATAGCTTTCTATGACCATATATGGACTGCCCTTTCCTTAATATTTTCCTGTTTCAGTTTCAATGTTGGCAGTAATTTAATTGCATAGTGGTCCGATGTGCTCACTGGGGGCTTCTGCAGTGACTTATATGCCCTTTAATATTACCAGCACAAATCCAATTTACTATCTCCCCCTATGCTACAAGTAACATACTGTTCATAGTTCGGTAGGACAGTGAGCGAGAGTTAAAATAAACGAGTATGGTTTTGGGTGCTTCAGGGGACGTCTTCCAGCGTGTTGATGCATTGGTAGATGGTTTGAGCAGCAGTTGTAGTATCTGCTGTGGGTGGTAAATAAACAGTTGTGATAAACACTTGTCCAAATTCCCTTGGGAGATAAAGGGCGCAGTGAAATGCATAATAGTTCAACATCTTTTGTGCAGATAGTGCTCTTGATGGTAATGGAAGAAAACCAGCATTTGTTTACGTAAAAACACACCCCTCCTCCTGTTGCTTTACCGGTGATTGACAGGTCACGATCTGTGCGAATGGGACCATAAAATCCATTCAATTTCAGCGCGTCATTAGAAATGTCATCAGATAACCAAGTCTCTGTAAAACAGAGAATGCAATCATCTCTATATTCACCCAGAAAGCGGGAATTGGCGTTGAGCTCATCATTTTAGTTTCTTATTGATCTCACGTTGGCAAAAAGGATGTTGGGGAGTGGCGGATTGTTCTTATGTTTTTGAAGTTTCCTTCTCTTCCATTGAACATTCCATGTTGTATTGATCTCCTGCGGCAATGCGCTTGTGTCATAGTTTTCTCTGCCGGTCTATGATGATTTGATATCAACAAGTTCGTGTCTGTTGTACCTGATACTCCATCCATGTATTCCACCTGCATCTCCAAACTTTAAGGGGACCTCCACAAGCAGATTCAGGCATGTGATCAAAACAAAAGCCAATTGTAAATCCATCTTATGTAGGCTACTACCCATGAAATATGTTCAAGAATCATTAACATGGGAATTATGAAAGATTTGTCTGTGAGTTCAACTGAGCAGGCCTCTAAAGCAAACTATCAAACACCTATCATTCTCAAATGTATATTTGAATACCTTTATATCAGCTGGATAAAAATAAATGTATCATATTGTGTGTGTCTGTGTGTCTGTGTGTGTGTGTGTGTGTGTGTGTGTGTGTGTGTGTGTGTGTGTGTGTGTGTGTGTGTGTGTGTGTGTGTGTGTGTGTGTGTGTGTGATTCTCTCTCTTTCTCTCTCCCTCTCTCCCTGTAAGTAAACTCAATCTTTTCCTTGAAAATAACAAATTAATTCAATATTGAACATTCTCTGCCCTTTTCATTTGTGCTTTATCTATCAATTTCACATTTCTTTGTCAAATCATATTCATAAATTGTGCCCATGTACTGCAATGGACTGTATCTCTGTTTGTCTTCATCATGATCCTAAAGCCTTGAATCTGAGTGCAATTGAAACAAAGTGGGGGAGGGGGAAGGGGTGATGAGCTGAGAGGCATCCGATTGGTTGTTTGCAGGTAAAGCAATCTGCAAATGCATTAATTATTAGGGGGCTATCTCCTGTCCTTTCAAACTGTTATCTCCTGTCTTTTCATACTGGAGAGGCAGAGTGGGAAGGGGGTTGGGATGTAGCGTCTCACACTCACTGGCAGAGGGGGAGGTCAGTTTGCGGTGTGTTATGGGGGAGGGGGCACAAACAGAGGGCCATGGGCCCCTTTTTAGGTCTCTGTGGAATGTAATTGAGGCTCACTCTTTAAAACACAAGCAAACAACCAGGAAAACAGATGATTCATGATCACAGTGTTGGCTTTCTGGCTGTGGTGATATCTGTTATAAACATATCATCTCAGTTTAATGCTGTTTATCAAATGCAAGTGAACTCTCGTAGAATAATATTATGGGAAAGAGTCCATATCAGACTTTCTCTGTCAAGACTAAATGTCTGTCTAGTGTCACAAATAATGCTTCCTTTTGTGTTTTGAGTTCATGCGGATCAATAACCTAAATAAAATTGCTATGTTTGACGTTAAAATCTGTGTACAATTGGCTGGACTGCATAAATCTCTTAGAGCTTGAAACTTGGGACTCAGCTGAGGCAATGAACTTCACAGATTTTTTCTACAAAACCCCTTTGAAGGTGACATCAAAGAGGCCTTGCATGTAAGTAAAACTTTTAAGAGACACACTGTGTATCAGGTGGACTATTTTTTTCCATTATATATTATTTCTGTCAACGTTTCCCCTTTCATTTGTAGACTGATTAAGGTAAAATATGTCCAGACAGGAAACAGCAAGCAAGGAGCTAATTACCAAGTGTTACACCAAAGACGGTACAGTATGAAGATAGGCTAAAACTGCTTCTCCAATAGAAATCCCCGATCAAATTTGTAATGTTCCCTCTAAACTGTTCATGTGTGCGGGCACGCAGCTCCCCGGGGATGCCTTGCGCTAATAAGCAAGAGATAGAACTTCACTCAACTTTCTAGAGTTTTCCCCATTAACACTATCAACGTTTCCCTTTACTGTGGGAATGGTGATCGAATCAACACAATTTTAGCCACTTTCAATGCATTATACCAAAACAAAACAGATATGCAAGACTTTTAGTATGCGAAGCTAACTATGTAAGAGATTTTGTTGTAGGCAGGAAGCATCTGAGTAGGATTATATTGCATTGACAGGCAAGACTCAGGCCCATACTCTACAGTCTACACAGACCGGTGTGCCATAACCAATCAGAGCTGCAGTAGGCCTATATGCATTCACTTTGAAATTGACTGTTTTTACAGCATGAGCGGTCATGAGTAATGTACTTGTTTTGAGATCAAAGCGAGAGCTACATGTAGCGACATTTGTACATTTTGTTAATATCTTTCACTAGTTAGTGAGTTATTAGCCCAGTTATAGATAATTTGAAGACAGCAATAGAGGAGTGATTGCTTCCCACAAGAGCACAACATGTGTGCATTTTTAGACATCTTTGAAAAGTGAGTCAGGCAAAGAGTTATTTTTTTTTGTCTTAAAGGGTCGGTATTGTATTTTGAGACAGGCTTGAATAAGCTATGTAGCCAATAGGCAGAGGGTAGCATAGTTTGTCTGATTCTCTGTAATAATGGTATGGGAATAATTATGCATTTTATTTTGTAAAGTGGTTTCTTGCATCACACAACAACATTTTCAGTCACCTCCTCTGAAGGACAAGTGGATAAACAGGTTAATGTCAAGCCCTGCATGATTTTTTTTCAAAAGTCTCATGGAATGTAGGCCTACATTGAACACCACACATTGGCTGCTACTGTAGACTGAACAATAGAACAGCTATTTCCATGTTAAAATGTTATGGGATGCATTTTCTCCATTGTTTTTGATGGTAGACCACTGTGGTAGACCTACATTATGATCAAATAGCCACAGTAGCCTACTTGACCACTTAAAGCAGGTACAGCCTCAGTGTTCACAGGAAACACACCGGAAGTTGCACAGAATTTTCACAACATTCAGGTTTGCGCTCAGCAGACCTGAAATTTGTTCAGTGATGAAAAAAATGTCAGGGAACATTGCTTGTAGGCGATGTCATGGTGGCGTTGGCTAGCTAAGCTCATGCATAGAAACAAGTCATCGGGTCTAACAGTTGTCTCGCGCTGAACTTCGCATGTGCAAGCCATCAAATCAAAGGCAGTCCTTCGATATAGTTATTTTTGACAAATGAAAATGTGTCCGTTTGTCACTTTCATAAGGTTGGAGTAATAACATGTTCAACTACTTAAGTCATTTGAATATATAAAATTAACAACTAACATTTTTTTTTTTGCTTGATAGGTTTGGTCTTTTTCGCAAGCGTTCCCGGAAGTCTCGCGATGATGCACCTCTGGGTGGTTAGACTGTTTCTCACTGGCGCTATCCTCCAACCATTCCCTCTTTCTACCCCTTCCCCCCTCCCTCCCTCCATCTTTAGCCCTGACTCCCTCCGAACAGTTGAAATTCTACACTTGTGTGCTGAGAGATCACCATAGAGACAAATTCGTCACTATCTTCTGTGGCTCTTCTCCAGAGGGCAGTTGGGCCTCCCGAGTCCCTTCATCCTCCTATAGGGCGATTTGACTTCATAGTGTTTGCTACATAATTGCAAATTGTACCCTGACCACCGCTGCTCTCCAGTGCCAATGTGGTATATGGATATTGGCCGGTTTGTGTGTCAGTAGATAACATGCATGTTTTATATCCCCCTCATAATTGAAATGGTCTGAAAGTCTGAGGGTTGTGTGTGAGCGCATACTTGAGCTTGACTGCCAGTTAATGTGCAACTGTAAGGACTGGCAGTAAGGAAGCATTCTGAGGAAGCATAGGCTACATTTTGTATCATGCTTATGTATCCTTCTCCATGTAACTGTTTACTCTAAATTCTGTATAATTTTGTATTTGTGTTAATATTCTTAAAGGATTATATAAAAAGGTCAACTCAACCCACTAATGTCTCTTTGAAAATTCATACTTGGAAACCCGCAATGGTTACAACGGACCATGTTTAAAAATTAACCAACATCATACAATCAAAGAAAAATGTAGACCTATATGAAATTTGGGGGGTTAATTCTAGCCTTATTACAATTGCAGACTGAAACATTAGACCTGTCAATATCAATTTTTGAGACCTCATAGAATGATGTGTCTATAAAAGAAAATAGTTAACAGGGTTTCCTTATGGGGACTTGGCCTAATGGAAAATAGCATGTCACAACGGCCACGTGCACCGTTATCATGCATATCTCCATGAGCTGCTTTGGTGAGCTATAAATAAATGCATTGCTGCTGCCTGTCTCATAGGTAGGTTATTTAATTCGTGTACGTGTAGTCCATATTTAGAAAGGCCCATACATCTTTATGCTAATAGAGGAGGAAGACAACTACCCTACCCAGAAGCCCTGTCGCTCTGTTGCAAACTGGGTTGTAATCAGTACTCCAAACAATTGCTAAATGTTCCGTTTTGCAACGAAAACTAGCGTTTCTATTGGACAAGTTCAGCCAATGGGAAGGTACCTACCTAAATCTGGCCAATAGAAACACTATTGTTCGTTGTAAAACAAAACGAGAGTTTCTATTGGACAAATTCAGGTAGGTCCCTCCTCGTTTCGTTCCCTTTGCTTTCGTTTAAGAAACGTTTTGCAACATAATCGGCATAATGAATACGCCCCTGGCTTCTTGCGCTTTGGGAGTGTTTCCCATTTAAACAAGCACAGTGGTGAAGATGGCGGAGAGTTAATAGAGGCAAAAAAGAAACTGGAGTGGTGGACTCAATGAATTCATTGAAGCGGGTGAGTTTTTCTGCTAATAGCCGGTGTTTTCTTTTCAAGTTTTTAAAGTGTTTTGTTGATAACACTGATTTGGGTTTTAAACATGTGGCAAATGTTCCTGTTGATCTGATGTGCCGAGTTACTTGGAATAGGTAGAGGTTTCACCCGTCTTAGTATACCTCAATGCAACCAACCTACCTTGTAACGTTAGTTCCGATCGTGTTCGTTTATTTACGTAATTTTAGGCTGTATGAAGTGTTCTTTCTACCTGATGATGCGAGACCAAATTTGTCGTTTTGAATGTGCATTCCTCGAGGAGGTTTCGGACTGCTTTCATACCTACTCCTCTTTTGTTACAAAGTTTATCCGAGGGGCAATTGATGGGCTATGTTCAGAACCAATTCTATTTAATTTCGACTGTGAGTGAACTCATCTATTTGTGTAGTCTAGCAGGTTAAGTATCTCTGTGATTGTAACGGTTAATGATCCAGCACTACTATGTACAACGGAAAGGGGAGGGTTGGATACGGACGTCAGGCCACCCGTGAAACCCTCTAGTCTATGCTACATGTCACACATCGGTACAGAATAGGCTACTTATGACACCATATGTCTCAAGTTCACAGGCTACATTTTAATTTACTGTAGTGTAGACATTTGATGGTGCATGGTGTTGGTATAAATTCACGTGTGTGTGTTAGCGAGAACGTGTACTCTGCAGTGCAAACTCCTCATTGAGTTTTGGTTTAAAAAAAAAAAAAAAAAAGGGTAACTACTGATCTCTGTATATGCTGAACATTCACTTTCCGAGGCGGTAAGGGAGCATTCTTTGAGAGCTTGCTCATGTAACTCGACAGACAATGGAGCGTGAGTCATGTCGCTTGGATTTTTAAGGTTCAGGTCTAGGTGTGTGCAGTCAGTCTTTGCTTGCTGGCAGAACGCGTGAATCACAAGCACCCTTACTGATACTCAGGCGCACATATACAGGAGGAGGACCTACACATCTCCTCTTGCAAGACTCAATGCTCTGTGTCTGGCTTCAGACTTTTTAAAAAATCTGTTGTGTTATAAGCCATGTCTATCTGTCAGTTTTCTAAGTAGGGCCAGGAGTTTTTCCCAACAATGTGACCTGACCAAGAAAAGCTTGAGGCCCTAGTTATAACACATCCTCTCTCCTCCACACCACTACCCACACATGTGACATGTAAGGCTGGCGAGCATGGTGTCAGGTGAATGTGTGTATGGTTTTTGGCTTGTTGGCCTGGAGTATGAATAAGGCCACTGAGCTAGCCTATTTACCGGGTGGTCTTCATGGTCTCTTAATTTTGAGATTAGGCCTATTTATTTATCATGAATAAATAATTAAATGTAATGCACTCTTACATCTTCTCTAGCAGTGTAGGCCTATATGTGTTAGTATGTTTGTAGGAGGGGAACAGTGGCCACTGTGGGAAATTACCCAATGAACTGCTGCTGCTACTCATATTCTTTGCAAATGGAGCCTCTGTATCCCCCTTCCCTCTCTCTCCCTTTCTTTCTGTCACACACAGGGTGTCAGGCTGCATTAACAATGAATCAATCTTCTGGGAGATTCTTTGACTACAGATGGGCTGAAGAAGTGACTTGGATGCATTGCTTTTGCTCTTTGTCCGTTTTGCTACTGTGTTCTCATTAACGGGCTTCATCTCATGGGAGCGGGAACATCTCTCTCTCTCTCTGTGGTGTCAGAGCTTCGTAGCAGATGAACCAATCCATTGATTTCCATGGCATATTGATTGGATACTGTTAGTGTGTTTTTGAGTTGGTGTTTGTCAGCAGTAAGACTTCAGGATTTGAAAGAGCATTCTTGGCCTTATTTAATTGTTAGTATAAGAAAATTGCCCTCATCCTTGCCACCTCAAAGAGTGGAGTTTTACTTCCATCAATAAGAATGAGCGGGAAAATAAGCGAATGCCTCATCACCTTTTGTGTGGTGGCGAGGCCCTTTTTGATAACTAACTCCACTCTGTCTTTGTCACGCTGCATTTTTGCTTCATTGATGTCTGAATAGATGGCATTCTTTTAGTGTGTCGTAAGGGGTGTGTTTGTGTGTGTTACTGAGAGAGGATGGTGGATCAAAGGTATTTGGTGTGTGTGTGGAATTAACAAGATGAATAGTGGGGAGAGCGGCGTAGTGGCTGCAGAAGGGCTGTTGATGACACAGCGAGCTGAAAGGAAAGCCTGATTGTTTTCCTAATTGGAATTTGATTCTTTGACCTGTACCCTTTTTTTGAGGGTAAAAGAGGAGCGATAGTGAGGAGCTTAAAGGGATAGGCTACATTGGGATTTGGGCAATATTTCCACAGTCAAATTAACTCATGGATAACATTTTTGTCTCTGCATCCAGTATGAAGGAAGTTGAAGGTAGTTTCGTGAGCCAATGCTAACTAGTGTTACCACAATACCTGGAAGTATATGGTATCTACTAGCATAATAGCAGTTACCATAGACTTTGTCATTGCGCTAATGCTAGTTAGCAATTGTGCTAACCAACGGCGATTTAAGCATGTAAATCTTGGTTGGGCAACAAACAAAAACAAGTGGGATGCATGCCAGCAAAGCCACTACACAAAACTAATCAATACATTAATTGCACTATAACGGTGACAAACGGTGCCCACAAACCGCCTACATAAAGCTGTCCCAACAGTAGTCCCAACATTTTACCACCGATACACTTGGCTATCAGCAAAACAGTTAATTCTGCCTCATTTACTGCCTTTAAAAAGAAAACATAGCTGATATGGCTGACTTGCTTAAACAAATGTGGTTTCTAATGACAATTGAACTATGGCATAAGGGGACGACAAGCAGATAAGAGGCAATCCGTAATTTAGATTTAGACATTAATGAGCGAGCTAGGACGGCCGTAGTTATAGTGACTATTTGTTTAGCACTTTTGAAATGCACAGCAACAAATATAGAACATGGGCCGTTCTTAGTGTTCTCCCTGTACACCAAGTCAGAACCGTAGGATAAATAAAGGGGGCATATAAGCAGACCATGAAAGCTCATACAATATTCAATGGTTACATCTCTCTAAAACAGGTTATAGGCTACATGTGCGCCACGAAGTCAGAAAAGTAGGTGAAATTAAGAGGGGTAAACAGACCAAGTTATTAGGGTGAGAGAAAGGAGGTTGAATCATGATGACATCATTGATCTTCAGGTCGTAGCTCCAGAAAGTGGCTGGATTTACAATTCTGAATTGGATGACCGTTCAAAACGTATTTTCGCAGTCGGAGCTCATTTATTCCCGACTTCCCAGTTGTTTTGAACTCACTGAAGTCAATTTTTCGCAGTTCCGATTTAACGGTTGTTTTGAGCACGGCACAAATCATGCTTCATTGACAGCATGGCCAATGTTGAATGTTTATCATTAGTGATGCACCAATATGATATTTTTGGCCGATACCAATATTCAATATTTTCCTTGCCAAAAAAAACAATACAGATATTTAAAACTTGAGCGGCCTTTGAAGCATTCTAGTATAGTTAACACACACACATGGATGCAGCGGTCTAAGCCACTACGGTCCCTGATTCGAATCCAGGCTGTATCACATCTGGCTGTGATTGGGAGTCCCATAGGGCGGCGCACAATTGACCCAGGGTCGTCCCGGTTTGTCTGGGGTAGGCCGTCATTGTAAATAAGAATTTGTTCTTAATGGACTTGCCTAGTTAAATTAAGGTTACACACACACACACTGACCAAAAAGTTATTTTGTTGGCATTTACGTATGGCCCCATTAGCAGTAAAATATCATCAAACCTATTTCTCTCACTTACTTGCTGTGCTGTTTTGTTGTTCAGTCGTTTAATTCTCAACCAGGATTTTTGGAGTCTTTACATGTTGAAAAAGATACTATTTGTCGTGTCAAATAACACTATTTGACCAATCAGGATCTGAATATGACTGCCCGTCACACAATAATTTAACACGTTCATACATTTTTGTACGTAGTTATTACACTCACTCGTATTTCATACATCACAACGATTTATCGATACGTATGCTATGATGCTGGAAAAGTTGTCTCGCGCACATACAGTGCTGGCCATAAAAAAAGCTAGCTAGCTCATGGATGCAAACAATGTTCTTCCCCAAAAACATAGCAAAACGACAGTCTGTTTCAGTAGCTATAGTTAGCTAGCTAACTATATAGGGAGGTGCCATCATCTAAAATAACCCTAATTTATAAGACTGTTCTTATTTGATTAATGGTTTGACCTATCTTTGTGAAGCTAGCCACAATAAGGATTAGCCACAATAGTGGACTTTGCGGTTTGCCTTCAAAATAAAAGTATTGGTGCTAGCTAGGGACCAAGGTAAAGCTAGCTACCCCAGAAGTTGCGGTCGAACAAATCATGCTTTATTACCAACACAGTATTGTAAACATCGTTTACAACAGTGCTACTGTATCTTTTTTGACATGTAAACGGCGTTCCATACTATGTATGTCGTGATGCTAATAGCAGTGACGCTATTACTGTGTAACTCCGGTAGGGCAACATCGTAAAAATAACTCACTTGGTAGTGTTAAACGGTACTCGACCAGTTGGCGAAAGCCAACATCACCCACAACAGAGAACGGTTGATTGTCAAGGGCAATGAATTCAATTCTTGGCTTTAATGGAGTTCGCCTTTGAGTTGTTGTCTCGCTGAAATGTTGTTACTCTTTCAAATGACTGCTTGACTTGTTGAGCAGAGCCCCTTAATCCCAGATTTGGGACCACACAGCCACTCCACTGAATGGCAGGCTAGTGATTGCTTTGCAAACGACTCATTGTTAAATTTCCAACTTGTGTCATGTTTATGGCCGATGAGCACCGATAGGTTTTATCTGTAATTTCTCTTCATTATTTATTTTCAAATGACAAGGATTAAAAAGGATTTGCCAGTAGATTGTCGACTTGATTCATGATGTCGACTGCTAGCTAAGATTACGAAAGTATGATGTTGACATGATCAGTCCAACCAAAGCAGCTGTACATATAACGTGATTTGACGTCATTTTATCTGTGGCCAATGACCTTGAGCCTTCTTGGATGGGCACTTCTAATGTAACTCTATGGCAGCACCAAAGGGGCTAGAATTTTCTAGCTCTATCCTTAGACTTGGCGGTGACGTAGTGTCCCCATGAGTGACAGAACACTGAGCCAGTCACAGCGCAACGCTCTGTATTTTCTGCTGGCTTGCCCCATGACAGAAAGCACTGAGCTAGGCTGAAACACCTGCATTTTGGAGCTGCCTTACTCAAGAAAGCAAAAAAGAGACCATGTTTGTATGCGGCTTTATTAACTAAGTGATATATTTTTTACATTGTTTGCAAACTGATATGTGACATGTATTAATGCAAAACAGGCAAGCCCCTCCCCCAAACTGCATGCAGAGACATAAAAATGGTATCCACAAATGAATCTTACTCTGGGGATGTAGATAAAGGGTTTCATTGTCAAAATCCTGAGTTATCTCTGTAGGTGGTCCTTATTAACTTGGAATAGGTAGGCTTTTTCTCTTGTGGAGTTGTCATTTTCTTGTTTGGTTTAAGTCACACTTGGTCTACACAAAGTTTACACAAATCCTCAAAGTTCTACAGCTGCATCATTTGAGAGCATCTTGACTGGCTGCATCATTGCTTGGTATGGCAACAGCACCGCCCTGGATCGCATGGGCGAACAGATTGTGGTGCGGACAGCCCAGTACATCACTTGGGCCGAGCTCCCTGCCATCCAGGACCTCTATATCAGGCGGTGTGAAAGGAAGGCCTGGAAAATCATTAGACTCCAGCCACCCAAGCCATAGACTGTTCTCTCCGCTTCGAAATTGCAGGTGCATCAAGACTGACACCAACAGGCTCCTGAACAGCTTCTATCCCAAAGCCATAACTTTGCTAAATAGCTAACAAATTGGCTGCACGGACTATCTTAGTTGACGCTTGTATTTTATTTAAATGTTTGCATGCCCTCTATTCACACTCACAGGACTCTACGCGCACACATTTATACTGACTCCACTCACACACAATCATCATTTACACTTTTGCTACTCTTTTTATCATACATCCTGATGCCTAGTCACCTTATCCCTATACATACTGTATCTACCTCTATCACTCCAGTATCCCAGCACATTGTAAATATGGTACTGGATCTGACCCTGTATATAGCTTCTTACTTTTCTGTGTTCTCATTTTTATTTCTCATGTGTTTTAGTTCTGCCTTGTTTATTGTTAGTGCTATATTGATGTTGATTACTGCATTGTTGGGTTTGGAGCTTGCAAGGAAGGCATTTCAATATACTTGTGCACGTGATCATTAACTTGAAACATTTAAATGTTAGTAATTTAGCAGACACCCTTATCCAGAGTGACTTGCAGTAAAGTGCGTTCATCTTAAGGTAGCTAAATACGACAACCACATCTCAGTCATAGTATATTGAACAAAAATATAAATGCAACGATTTTACTGAAGTACAGTTCATATAAGGAAATCAGTCGATTGAAATAAATTCATTAGGCCCTATTCAATGGATTTCAAATGACTGGGAAGGGGCGCAGCCATGGGTGGGCCTGGGAGGGCATTGGCCCACCCACTTGCGAGCAAGGCCCACCCACTGAATGGGCCTGGCTCCCCAATCAGAATTTGATTTTCCCTGCAAAAGGGCTTCATAACAGACCGAAATACTCCTCTGTTTCTCCGGGTGGCTGGTCTCAGATGATCCTGTAGGTGAAGAAGCTGGATATGGAGGTCCTGGGCTGGCGTGGTTACTCGTACCCTACGGTTGTGAGGCTGGACGTACTGCCAAATTCTCTAAAACAATGTTGGAACTAGCTTATGGTAGAGAAATGAACATTAAATTCTCTGGCAACAGCTCTGGTGGACATTCCTGCAGTCAGCATGCCAATTACACATTCCATCAGCTTCTTTTATTTCACCTCATGAAACATGGGACCAACACTTTACATGTTTTATATTTTTGTTCAGTATAAGTAAAAACTTGTAAAACTGTGTATATATATACAGTTTTACACCTTTTTTAGTGTTAAAAAAAACCAAAACATTTTAGTTCTGGTTCTTTGGCAAGAGTGCTAAAGTAGCATCCAGTTGTATGACGCTACATTTCCGTGACGATACAGTCCCGCACAACAAGCTCAAGGTCAGTCATTCATGTGGCGACAGTAGACTGTATCACTGCATGTCAACGCACACCCGAGGGGAACCAAAGCCCCACATCTTAACAAATACCCGTAACAGGTTAGCTGGTTGAAATATTTAAGACTACATTTCTGACAGTGAGTTAAAGACCGGATGAGTAGGAACTGCAGAGCAACTTAAAAGGCAGAATTTCCCCCCCTTCAATGGAAGCCACCAAGCCCCAGTCTCTATCACTTTGTGCAGTGTATCTCTACTACTATCACTTCGTATTAAATCCTTCTCCCATTCACCTCTTGTTCAACTCTGAGGTAATACCCAAATGCAGGGGTAATTCTGCCATATGCGAGCCATCCACACTTATGAAGGCTAAACGTGCAGCCTGAAGCAATCATTGCACCAAATCCCAATTTATAACCAGCAAGGCTTTGTAACAGTTAGTTCTATGTAGCAAAGGAGGGGGAAGGGGGTTGCACAGTGCTCTTCCACCCATCTCTACTTTCTCTCCCTTGCTTGTAAAACTGGTTCACCTGAACAACCGAATGGGAGGGTAGCTCCCTGCCCTGGTTTTGTTACCATTGTAAATTGTTAGCTAGACTATTTGTGTTTTGTTTAGGGCCACCTCTTTCTAAAGTTTGGGAAGAAAAGGGGGGGAAGAAATGTTACCAGATGCTTTTTGTCATGCGGGCAGAGGAGTGTCAGTTCTGGATGAACTTCTCAACTGCTACACTGCCACCTTGTCTGCGCCCCCCCCCCCCCCCCCCCCCCCCCCACACACACAGCTAGAAGTAGAGTTAAGTCTTGGGTGACACAGAATTCCACCCTGAAGTGAGAAGGATCCGCTGCAGATTTACAGCAAGCAACACTGTCAACACCAAATCCAAAGGCTCTGCCATCATACTTTATATTAGGCTACCTGATGAAACACCAACATGTAGATACACCTTTTGAACTAAACAGAGGTTATATTTTAAAGTGCAAGCCAGAACAAATGCCCTTTACCACTTCACTATTCTAAATGGGTGGTGGAAGCTGAATGTTCCTCAGCTGCCTTTTTGTAGAACATGAATTAATTCATCCTGCCATACTTCAATGGGCTTTTGCACAGAGATGCAGTTGAGAAGATTTGTAATCCAGTGTGGTTCTTAGAACCAACATGATAAGAGGTGGATTTTATGGTCATTTCCATGTAAAAGGACCTATGTGCATGTCAATTGAAAGCAGAAAGTCAATTTTTGGAGGGGAAATTAAGGCATAGCTAAAAAATAAAATAAAAATCATTCCCTGCTGTTTTTCATCTTAAATTAGACTGACTTTTTTTTAATTTTTTTTTATTTCACCTTTATTTAACCAGGTAGGCCAGTTTAGAACAAGTTCTCATTTACAACTGCGACCTGGCCAAGATAAAGCAAAGCAGTGCGACACAAACACGCGTACAGTCAATAACAGAATAGAAAATCTATGTACAGTGTGTGCAAATGTAGGGAGGTAGGCAATAAATAGGCCATAGAGGTGAAAATAATAACAATTTAGCATTAATACTGGAGTGATAGCTGTGCAGATGATGATGTCCTAGTAGAGATACCGGGGTGCAAAAGAGCAAGAGGATAAGTAATAATATGGGGATGAGGTAGTTGTGTGTGCTATTTACAGATTGGCTGTGTACAGGGATCGGTAAGCTGCTCTGACAGCTGATGCTAAAACTTAGAGGGAGATATAAGGCTTCAGTGATTTTTATAAATATAATAAATAAATGTGCAATTCGTTCCAGTCATTGGCAGCAGAGATTTAGGGTTACGGATTTAGGGTTGTACCTGGTAGATTCCTTGATGATTGAGGGCATCTAGCTTAGAATGTAGGACGGCCGGGGTGTTAAGCATGTCCCAGTTTAGGTCCCCCAATAGTATGAACTCTGAAGATAGATGGGGGGTGATCAATTCACATATGGTGTCCAGGGCACAGCTGGGAGCTGAAGGGGGTCTATAACAAGCGGCAAAGGTGAGAGACTTGTTTTTGGAATGGTGGATTTAAAAAAAAAAAAAAAAAAGTAGAAGCTCGAATTGTTTGGGCACAGACCTGAATAGTATGACAGACTCTGCAGGCTATCTCTGCAGTAGAGCACAACTCCACCCCTTTTGGCAGTTCTTTCTTGTCGGTAAATGTTATAGTTAGGATGGAAATTTCTGGATTTTTGGTGGACTTCCTAAGCCGTGATTTAGACACGGCTAGGACATCCGGGTTGGCGGAGTGTTCAAAAGCAGTGAATAAAACAAACTTAGGGAGGATGCTTCTAGTGTTAACATGCATGACACCAATGCTTTTACAGTTAGTCAACAAATGAGAGCGCCTGGGGAATGGGAGTGATGCTGGGGGTTGCAGGGCCTGGGTTAACCTCTACATCACCAGAGGAACAAAGGAGGAGTAGGATAAGAGTATGGCTAAAAGAACTGGTTGTCTAGTGCGTTCGGAACAGAGTTAAAGGAGCAGGTTTCTGGGCACGGAAGAATAGATTCAAGGCATAATGTACAGACAAGGGTATGGTAGGATGTGAGCCAGGGGTGGTCACTGCATGTGTGGGGGGGGTAGAACAAAAGGGCTAGCTAAGGAATATTGAGCAGGGCTGGAGGCTCTACAGTGAAGTAAGACAAAAATTACTAACCATAACAGCAATGGACAAGGCAGAGGCATATGTAGCCGAGTGATCATAGGGTCCAGTGAGTAGCTAGGCGAGCTGGACACACGGCGATTCAGACAGCTAGCAGGTTGGGGCTAGCAGATGGGCCTGCGGGGGACGCCTGTAGAAACCCCTTCAGACGGTTACGTCGGGAGACCAGTCGTGATGGCTCGGCGGGGCTCCATGTCGGCTGTAAAGGGGTCCAGGCCAATTGGCAAAAGAGGTATTGTAGCCCAGGAATTGGCTGATGGATCTCTTCGGCTAGCCGGGAGATGGTCCTAGCTCGAGGCTAGCTCCAGGCTAACTGGTGCTTGCTTCGGGACGGAGACGTTAGCCAGGAGTAGCCACTCGGATGGCAGTTAGCTAGCTGCGATGTAACGGTTCAGCGCTTGCGGTAGGAATCCGGAGATGTGGTAGGGAAAAACAGTCCGATATGCTCTGCGTTGATATCGCGCTGTGCAGGCTGGCAGGAGTTGACAGGGCTGAGGCTGACTGATGTCGGAGTTAACGGTGATGACCGCTAGCAGTGGCTAACTTGATAGTAGCTAGTTAGCTAGCTAGCTTCTGAAGGGGGTTCCAGTTCTAAAGTATAAAAAGTTGCAGATCCATACCACATTGGGTGAGGCGGGTTGCAAGAGTATGTTCAGTCCATAGATGGAAATTGAGATTTAAAAATAAATACGAAGAAAAACGATATATACAAGGGACGGGACAAGACAATTAAAACAGACATCCCACTGCTACGGCATCTTGGAAGACATCTTGGAAGCTTTGATTTCTGGTCAAACAGATGGCATACGGTTATGTTAAGCTCATAACTCTTTCTTTCTGTCATCTAGTGTTCAAAGCAAGCAGTGTGCACCGACTCGCTCCTGAGTCGCTCGAGCAAATCCCCATCGGATAGCCCCAAAAAATGTATGGATATTATTTGAATAGTGAAGTCATGTCAAATGTCCATCCCTACTACCATGAAATCTACCCTCTTTCCATTTACTGTGACCCGCATGCTCTCTCACTAAGCACCGACTGACACCGAATGTCAATGGAGGTTGAAAAGTAGTTTAAAATTGGGTCAGTCTACCCTGGCCTGACAATCTGAACCAATCATATAGGTCTGTTTCACAAGTTTGGACAGTACAGTAGAGCACAGTGTAATGCACTGTATTGTACCCATTCCGTGGAGATAAATGGATTGACCTAATTTGACACATTTGATCAAGTTCACCACTTGCAGCTATAAATGTGGTGGTGGTTCTTTTTAATTATGGGAATTCAGTGTTTAACTCATGAGTCACCTGATGTAATATTATTATCTGTGATGAAGACAAATCGTCCTCTTATTTGAAAGCTACTGCGTGTGCTTCTTTCTCTCTGCACAGTCGGAAATGCTCTTTTTCCCATAAATTCTCAAACAAAATTGGCAGAGTAAATAAAGAAAAGGAGTAGTAAGGAGTAGTAAGGGGAAGAAGGAGGGGGTAGTGGTGAAACTGGCGTCAGACCTTTTTGAGTGGAATTATTTGCAGGTGTCATAGTTCAGCTGCTGCGATTGGCTGAGGAAAGGTAACATTTAAACCACGGTAAACTTTTGACCCCGCAGGAGCTACACAGGAACGCCCAGGTCTGGCGTGGAACAGAGCCTGCTCTCTTCCTGTGTTTACTCCACAGATCCATGAGGGAGGGAGGAGCCAGCGAGGAGGAAATCATGCGCCGCGCTCTGAAATGAATGTTGGCTTTTCAGCTGAGCAACACCGTTAACACTCCACACTGCTCCTGCCTGGGTGGTGGAGGAGGTTTAAAGTTAACGCTCCTCTCTCTGTAGACTGGTGTGTTTTCATTGTTCATATTATTTACCCTCGAGTTGAAACTTGTGGTATAGATTTTATATTGTTTTTCAAATAACTTTCCTCATGAGGTTGATAAATTACCATGTGTTTTGCTTCTTCAATAGGAGTCTGAGAAGAGCTGGTATGTTATCTCAATAGGCAGAATGGAGGCATAGCAGGCTTGGCGCTCTGTGCTGTCAGATAAAAGGCTCATTGGCCATTGATTAATGAAGCCATTAGCATAATATTAGCCCTGCGTGATCAAATCACACACACACACACACACATTTGTTTCGGCCATGGTCGGGTTTCTATCGGTTGCATGATGGTGTGTGGGAGGGTGGGTGCCTTCTCAAGAAGAGAAGCTGCTGTGCTCTGAATGTTCTTTCTGCTGTGCCTCTTTCTCTTTGTGTATTTCTCTTCCCCTGCACTGCAGCACCAACAATTCCCTTTCTAATGTCCATGTGCACACACTCGCACCTCGTCAGAACACAGCACGCAGACAGACAGTCAGAGAAGACACACCTGCATGCTTACTGTGGGTCCTATGTAGTTGGGTTGTATTTAGAGTGGAATATCCCTTTTACCGTTGCACCTCTCTGAATAAGCCCAAGGAGCCCATTGGCTGTTACACGACCTGGACCTTTGAAGAGGTACAGGTATGGTTGTTTTCTTGTCCCAAATCTCTGCCCTCCTTCCTTTTCAGTCCTTACCTCCCCCTCTTTCTTTGTCTCTTCATACTGAGTGAGAGAATAGGAGACTTTGAAAGGCTTGTTTTATTCTAATGTGAGCTGTTTCCCCATGAGGCAGGGGGTGTGTTTGAACTCTACTGTAAACCTTAGCTACTGCTGTCTCCTGTCTGGCGGAGGTGCTGGCATTTCACTGGATAAGATAGAGCATTTTTGGATGAAGATGTAAAAGCGTGATTTATTTTTGTGTACTGAAGCTTCTTTCTCCTCCCATCTCACTCCGTCATGTTGGATGCAGAAATGGGCAGGACTGTGGCTAACGGTACTATGGGGCTGGTTTTGATGATCTGAATACAAAAACAGTATGTTTATCTACACTGAACAAAAATGCATACGCAACATGTAAAGTGTTGATTTCATGAGCTGAAATAAAAGATCCCAGAAATGTTCCATATGCACAGTGTCCCCCCCCCCCCCCCCCAAATTTAACAAATTTGTTTACTTCTCTGTTAGTGAGTGTTTCTCCTTTGCCAAGATATGCCACCCCTGTCAGGTGGATGGATTATCAAGAAGCTGATTAAACAGCATGATCATTACACAGGTGCACCTTTTGCTGGGGACAAAAAATGGCCACTCCAAAATGTGCAGTTTTGTCACACAACACAATGCCACAGATGTCTCAAGTTTTGAGGGAATGTGCAATTGGCATGCTGACTGCAGGAATGTCCAGCAGAGCTGTTGTCAGATAATTGTATGTTAATTTCTCTACCATTAGCCGCCTCAATGTTATTTTTGAGAATTTGGCAGTATGTCCAACCGGCCTCACAACTGCAGACCACGTGTATGGCGTTGTGTGGGCGAACGGTTTTCTGTTGTGACCTGTATGGACAGGCATAAGCTACCAAAACAATTGCAATTTGAATGCACAGAGATCCCTTGACGAGATCCTGAGGCCCATTGTCATGCCATTCACCCGCCATCATCACCTCATGTTTCATCATGTCGCAAGGATCTGTACACAATTCCTGGAAGCTGAAAATGTCTTGCTTGCATACTCACCAGACATGTCATCCATTTAGCGTGTTTGGGATGCTCTGGATCAACGTATACGACAGTGTTCCAGTTCCTGCCACTATCGAGCAACTTCGCACAGCCATTGAAGAGGAGTGAGAATACATTCCACAGGCCTCAATCAACAGCCTGATCCTCAATCAACAGCCTGATCAACTCTGTGCAGAGGAGATGTGTCATGCTGCATGAGGCAAATGGGGGTCACACCAGATACTGACTGATTTTAATGATCCACTCCCCTATTTCTTTTTTTTTTAAGGTATCTGTGACCAACAGATGTATATCTGTATTCAGTCATGTGAAATCCATAGATTAGGGCCTGACTAATTTATTTCAATTGACTGATTTCCTTCTTGCGTTTTTATAACGCAACTCTCTTGGGATGGACAGAGGGGACGTCTCCAGACTGTCCTGCCCTCAAGTGCAGACTGCGAGAACAGAATTATTTCCCCCCCCCCATGCTCAGGGCTTGGCTGCAATTCCGAGCTGCCAGTCCGCTTCCGACTGGATAATGGAGTCTTTCTTACAGTTTTACAGCGTAACTTTTTAGAAGTCTGCACATGTTTTCACATGCTTGGCGTGTCTGCCTCGCTGTACTTCAGTCCCATTTGTGAATCATCTCTTTCTTGATCATAAGTCACAGTTCTGTCTCACTCACACTATTTTCATGAGAATCATGTGTTTTCGCAAATGGATAAAACTGTTCAGATTATGTAGCGAACTCGGTCACGTGTTTACATGGATGCGAAAACAAAACAGGAAGGATTTGTTGATGTGCACTCTGTCAACTTCAGCTGTATAAGATGGATATGACACGGGTTGAAACGGGAGAAAAGCTCCTGTAGTGTGAGCAGCAGCTATTGTAGCCGTTGTCGTCCCAAAGTGGCTGAAAGATTTGTGTTCTGCTGGGGTGGAGGTGGGGCTGGTCTTTGAAGAAAAACAGGAAGTCATTCTGTCCTCTTGTTTCCTTTTGCACTTGACGTCCCAAACTCTTGTAGATGCCGTTTTGTTTCTTGATGACTTTGGGGGGGGGGGGGGATAAATGGTTGAATACAGGGTAATTGCACCAAATGTATCTGCCACTGCTTTCATATTTGAAGACCAAAGACAGGTGGGTCAGTTGGTGATGGTTTGTCTGCTTACGATGTTGCGTTTAAGTTTAGGTGTGGAGAGCTGTGGTCTGGTCGGTCTGTAGTGTGTGTGGTGTCTTTGTTGTGCTAGCCTGTGTCTCAGAGTTCAGATTACAGGCTTTAGTTCAAGCGCTGCTAGAATGTCCTCTATTCTGATCCTGACTTAGTGACACTGCAGCTCTTGAGCTCCACTCGACACTCTCCCTCCTCCCCTTTCTATTCTTCCTTTTCCACCCCTTCCTTTCTCTTTTTTACTGTACCTCCCCCGTCATATTCATGTCTTCTGTTTTTTTTTTAAAATATGAAAATATGCCACCTTCTCATTCAAAAAAACGTGTGTGTGCCCCTTGTCAGACTTGTGTTACCAGCTTATCGTCTGCCGACCTGAAGTAATGCCTGTCTAGAAGGGAAATGCAAACAATTTAGCCTTGGTGCTTGACTTGAAGTGGCACACTGTCTGTCTGCCTGCTGACATCTCTCGTTCCTCATCCATTCTCTCTCTCCCTCTCTCTGTGTGTTTAATTATTCAGCTGCACCTTTAGCTCAGTTGCTGTGAACCTTTTTGGGTTTGATCTGTGTGGAAGATCCCATAGGCACACGCAGGTGGTGCATCGCGCTACTTTTTTCTGTGTGCAGTGTTTCCCCTATATGTACCACCGCTGCTAAATCGTGGCTGCCACTGCAAATCAATGAATCAATATTTTGGGACCCCATTGATATTATTATGTTTGAGTCACTCAGATGGCATAAAAACAAGGCATAAGCAATGACAAATATATAGTATAGCAGGAAACTAGCTTTAAAACAGCAAAATTGTCTCTACAGCCAAGATAAGGGCTTCTTAAACCTTGCCATTGGTACATTTCTCAAATGGACTGTAAATTTAAAATCTTCCCCGTCATGTTGTCCGGTGCCACATTTTCCTAACGGAAACCCGTGTGTGTGTGTGTGTGTGTGGCAGCAAACCTGTGAATAATGTTGAAATGAAGTAGCTAAGTCACCAAGGAAACTGACAGAGGATAGCTAAGCTTAGCATTGGAAAGTTGCTTGGTACTGCAGTAGTGGACTCTGACAGCCAACTGAGGCCAGATAGTCTGTGTATCAGTCCCTTTCCCCACTCTATGTAAATGTAGTGGCTGGGAGGCCATATCCAGGAAGTGATAACGAAGGGGACTGTGAGAGAGGATGCAAATAGGATGCTGTCTTCTGTGGCTTCCTGTATCTTTTTTTAGAAATAATGGTTCCATGAAGTACAGGAAGTAGAGAAGTGGGTTCTGTTCCATCTTGTATCAGCCAGCCAACTGGATCACTCTTACTGTCGTGCTTAGGCGGGACATACTCCACATGAAAACCTCTCCAATCAAATCATTTTTTTTTTTATTGGTCACATACACATGGTTAGCAGATTGTTAATGCAAGTATAGCGAAATGCTTGTGTTTCTAGTTTCGACAGTGCAGTAATATCTAATTCCCCAACAACTACCTATTACAAGCATCTAAAGGGGTGAATGAGAATATGTTCATGTAAGTATATGGATGAGCGATGGACGAGTGCCATAGGCAAGGTGCAATAGATGGTGTAAAATACAGTATATACATGTAATATAAGATATGTAAACAGTATTAAAGTGACATTGTATAAAGTGACTAGTGATCCATTTTATTAAAGTGGCCAGTGACTGGGTCTCAATGTAGGCAGCAGCCTCTGAGTTAGTAATTGCTGTTTAGCAGTCAGATGGCCTTGCGATAGAAGCTGTTTTTCACTCTCGGTCCAAGTTATGATGCACCTGTACTGACATCGCCTTCTGGATGGTAGTGGGGTGAACAGGCAGGGGCTCAGGTGGTTGTTGTCCTTGATGATCTTTTTGGCCTTCCTGTGACATCGGGTGCTGTAGGTGTCATTGAGGGCATGTAGTTTGGAGAGCCTTGCGGTTGAGGGCGGTGCTGTTGCCGTACCAGGCTGTGATACAGCCCAACAGGATGCTCTCGATTGTGCATCTGTAAAAGTTTCAGGGTTTAGGGTGACAAGCCAAATTTCTTCAGCATCCTGAGGTTGGAGGGGCATTGTTGTGCCTTCTTCATCACACTGTCTGTGTGGGTGGACCATTTCAGTTTGTCTGTGATGTGTACGCCAAGGAACTTAACTTTCCATCTTTTCCACTGCTGTCCCTTTGACGTAAATAGGGGGTGCTCCCTCTGCAGTTTCCTGAAGTCCCCGATCATCTCCTTTGTTTTGTTGACATTGAGTGAGAGGTTGTTTTCCAGGCACGACACTCCGAGCCCTCACCTCCTTCCTGTAGGCTGTCTCGTCGTTGTTGATAATCAAGCCCACTACTGTGTCTGCAAATTTGATGATTTGAGTTGGAGGTGTGCATGGCCACGCAGTCATGGGTGAACAGGGAGTACAGGAGGGGGTTAAGCACTAGAGGTCGACCGATTTATGGATTTTCAACGCCGATACCGATTTTTGTAATAATGTTTGGCGCGTTATGATCAGAAATCCACAGGAAAGAGCGGTCACGACAACGCAGACAAATTCCAAATAGTTTCCATAATGTCCACAAACATGTCGAACGTTTTTTATAATCAATCCTCAGGTTGTTTTTAAAATATATAATTGATAAGCCTCCCGGGTGGCGCAGTGGTCTAGGGCACTGCATCGCAGTGCTAGCTGCGCCACCAGAGTCTCTGGGTTCGCGCCCAGGCTGGGCTGGGTTCGCGCCCAGGCTCTGTCGCAGCTGGCCGCAACCGGGAGGTCCGTGGGGCGACGCACAATTGGCATAGCGTCGTCCGGGTTAGGGAGGGTTTGGCCGGTAGGGATATCCTTGTCTCAGTATGTAAAAAATGTAATGAATGTAAAAATGTAATAAAAAATGTATGCACTCTACTGTAAGTCGCTCTGGATAAGAGCATCTGCTAAATGACTAAAAAAATAAATAAAATAAAAAATAAATAATAATATATCAACCGCAAATGTCTTTCACAGTAGGAGAGGGGAAAACAATGGCTGACCAAACTCTGTTGCGCGAGCAAAACTCATGTGGCCACTTGACAAGATGTTATCGTTCTGGCTCATTTTTCAAAATAAAAGCCTGAAACTGTCTGACTGACACCTCGAGGAAGTGATAGGAAAATGAATCTGGTTCATATCACTTTAAATCCAGCAAAGGGAGGGTATGGAACATGGAGTTTTCAAAATAGAAGCCACTTCCTGTTTGGATTTTCCTCAGGGTTTCGCCTGCAATATCAGTTCTGTTATACTCACAGACAATATTTTGACAGTTTTGGAAACTTTTAGAGTTTTCTATCCAATACTAATAATAATATGCATATATTAGCAACTGAGACTGAGGAGCTGGCCGTTTACAATGGGCACCTTTTCATCCAAGCTACTCAATACTGCCCCTGCAGCCATAGGAAGATAAACTAGTAATATCATCAACCCATGTGTAGTTAACTAGTGATAATGATTGTTTTTTATAAGATAAGTTTAATGCTAGCTAGCAACTCACCTTGGCTTCTTACTGCATTTGTGTAACAGGCAGGCTCCTCGTGGAGTGCAATGTAATCAGGTGGTTAGAGCGTTGGACTAGTTAACCGTAAGGTTGCAAGATTGAATCCCCGAGCTGACAAGGTAAAAATCTGTCGTTCTGCCCCTGAACAAGGCAGTTAACCCACCGTTCCTAGGCCTTCATTGAAAATAAGAATGTGTTCTTACCTGACTTGCCTAGTTAAATAAAGGTGTAAAAAAGAATCGGCCAAATCGGTGTCCAAAAATACCGATTTGTTATGAAAACTTGAAATCGGCCATTCCGATTAATCGGTCGACCTCTACTGAGCACGCACCCTTGTGGGGCCCCAGTGTTGAGGGTCAGCGACGTGGAGGTGTTTCCTACCTTCACCACCTGGGGGTGGCACGTCAAAGTCCAGGACCCAATTGCACAGGGCGGGGTTGAGACCCAGGGTCTCAATGGTACTATGGTGTTGAATTCTGAGCTGTAGTCAATGAACAGCATTCTTGCATAGATATTCCTCTTGTCCAGATGGGATAGGGCAGTGTGATGGCGATTGCATCGTCTGTGGACCTGTTGGGGCGGTATGCAAACTGAAGTGGATCTAGGGTGGCAGGTAAGGTGGAGGTGATATGATCCTTGACTAGTCTCTCAAAGCACTTCATGATGACAGAAGTGAGTGCTATGGGGCAGTAGTCATTTAGTTATCTTTACCTTCTTGGGTACAGAAACAATGGTTGCCATCATGAATCATGTGGGGACAACAGACTGGGATAGGGAATGATTGAATATGTCCTTAAACACACCAGCCAGCTGGTCTGCGCATGCTCTGAGGACACGGCTAGGGATGTTATCTGGGCCAGCAGCCTTGCGAGGGTTAACACGTTTAAATGTTTTACTCACGTCAACCATGGAGAGGGGTGGAGGTGTGCAGTCCTTGTTAGCGGGGCGCAATGGTGTCACTGTATTATCCTCAAAGTGAGCAAGGAAGGTGTTTCATTTGTCTGGAAGTGTGAAGTCGTGTCTGTCACGTGGCTGTTTTTTGTGTGTAGTCCGTGCTTTCCTGTAGACCCTGCCACATACGTCTCGTGTCTGAGCCGTTGAATTGCGATTCCACCTTGTCTCTGTACTGGCATTTCGCTTGTTTGATTGCCTTGCGGAGGGAATAACTACACTGTTTTTATATTCAGTCATATTCCCAGACCTCTTTCCATGGTTGAATGCGGTGGTTTGCGCTTTCAGTTTTGCGCGAATGCCGCCATCCATCCACGGTTTCTGGTTAAGGTAGGTTTTAATAGTCACATTGGGTACATCTCCAATGCACTTTATAACATCACTCACCGAGTCAGCGTATATGTCAATGTTGTTCTCTGAGGCTTGACCGGAACATATTCCAGTCCGCGTGATCAAAACAATCTTGGAGCGTGGCTTCCGATTGGTTGGACCAGCGTTGAATGGTTCTCGTCACTGGTACATCCTGTTTGAGTTTCTGCCTATAAGACGGTAGGAGCAAGATGGCGTCGTGGTCGGATTTGCTGAAGTGAGGGCGGGGGAGGGCTTTGTATGCGTCGCGGAAGTTAGAGTAGCAGTGGCCGGGGGCTTTGCCCATGCGCGCAGCGCAGTCAAAATGCTGGTAGAATTTAGGTAGCCTTGTTCTCAAATTTCCTTTTGTTAAAATCCCCACAATAAATGCAGCCTCATGATATATGGTTTCCAGTTTGCATATAGTCCAGTGAAGTTCCTTGATGGTCGTCTTGGTGTCTGCTTGAGGGGGAATGTACACAGCTGTGACGATAACCAACGAGAATTCTCTTGGCAGATAATATTGCCGGCATTTGATTGTAAGGAATTCTAGGTCGGGTGAGCAGAAGGACTTGAGTTCCTGTATGTTGTTATGATTACACCATGAGCCCCTCCCTTCCTCTTCCCAGAGAGGTGTTTCTCTGTCGGCGCGATGCATGGAGAAGCCCGGTGGCTGAACCGATTCTGACAACATATCCCAGAGAACCATGTTTCCGTGAAACAGCGAATGTTACAATCTGTTTCTCTGGAAGGCAACCCTTGCTTGAATTTCGTCTACCTTGCCCACCGTCAGTGAACATAAAGTAAACGGAGCCAAAAATTAAACGTATGGTTTGTGTTGAGTTACACATTTCAGGTGGCACATTGGGCTTGTTTATGTTTGTTCACCAACTCATGTCACAGTCCTGTCTGACTCCAGTAACATTCATTGGCTCTTAACTGCTGTAGTCCGTGCTTTGATCAGAGCGCATGATATGCTGCAGACCTGCTAATGTGGTCTCTTCTGTCTTATAACAGGCTGTGCTAAGACTTTGAGACCCTAGACTGTGAATGGATTTTGATTGGACACAATCAGGTGTGCTAGAGTCCATGTCATTTACACTGCACCTCACTCAAGGGGCCTCATTTATCAAAGGTGCCTGCACACAAAAATGTTTTCCTGCAAAGGTTTGTATTTATCAAACGTGACGGAAAAGTGTGCGTATCTCCACGCACAGCTTCTAGTGGTTGATCAATTTATATTGCAAGGGGGGGAAATTAAGGTGTTTGGTGCACTTATAATAATGGTAGGCTAATAACATTTGACAATTTTAATGATAAATCTGATGCATTTGCAGTTGGTAAGGAGATGGCATGGCAGCATGTAGTCTAATATATTATTTAACTTTTATTATATAGGCCTCAAGCACAATCATATTACAAGACATGTCTGTCCTTTCTGACGTGACCAGATTATTCCTTCTACACAACAAAGCCATGCTCAAAAGTAAATGGACCGGTGGTCTATTCAAAACATTTGACAATATGGGTAAGCAACAGTATTGATACGAGCGCAACACCATAGCATATTTACATTTTAATATGGAAGAACAGTTAGTTTTTTGTATAGAAGTGTGGGCCGTAGTATTTCCTTTTAAATTGCTTGGCTAGACAATCATTTCAGAATGCACAGCCAGTGTTTCGGACTCGCTAAGCATTTTTGGATTGAAAGTCACTGCAAGAGTTTGTAAAAAAAAAATAATAATAATAATAATCTGCCCACCCTTCTACAGGTGATTTGAAATTAGTTTATTTTAGAAACTGCCATGGCCCAGTTATAACCTCTCCAAATAATTATTATACAGCAAATGAGTTTTCACCTTTTACGGTGTTTTCCAGTCGGGGTTGTAACGGTCGTTCACGAGCACAGTATGGCTCTGACTTATCAATGAAAACATTGAGAAATGCAACAGTTTTTTAAATTCAATAAAAAAAAATAAAAAAAAATCCCAATTTGTTGAGCATGCAAATCTTAGAATCTCCATGTACGCTAGAATTTAGTGAGAAATGTACACACGGATGATAAATGAAGCCCCATATCTTCATTCATCTTGGTCTCCATTAGTTCAACAAACTGTAAGCCTAAGCTGTCTTGTAAAACCAACTGCTTTCGGTTCATATCACTTTAAAATCTGCCCCGTATCTGATGGAACAAACATCTATCTATCTCTGGGCAAGTTTCACGTTGTCAGAAGTGTCTGCTTCAGGATCATTTGCATAATGCCAGGCCTGTTGTGACTCATTTGTGGTGCGCTGCTGTTTTCAGTCGACGTCTCTCTGAAATAGAAAGGGTATAGCACAATGTTTGCGTTCTCTCCAGAGTATAGGCCTACTGTATCTCCCTAAGCGTGATTCACTGCAAGGTTTCAAAGTCAACAAACTTACTGGGGGAAAAGTTGAGGAATAAAGGCCAACAACAAATAAATGAGGCATGTTACAAACATGCATATACTGTTTGATGCCATGGCAGCATGGTTGTCAAAATACTGGAGAAAATCGTTTCTTATGTTCAAATGCTTTACCATCACCACAGTATGATTGGCAGATTCTATACAAGGGGAAAGATTTCTGCAAGAGAATACAACATTTCACTGCGGTCTCCTATAGAGTTTCCCAAACTCTGTCCTGGGGCCCTCCCTGGGTACACGTTTTGTTTTTTGCCCTGGCACTATACAGCTGATTTCAAATAACCAAAGCTTGATGATCAATTAAAATGTTATTTGTCACATGTAGGTGTGTAGGTGCAGACCTTAGAGAAATGCTTAGAAGCCCTTAACCAACAATGCAGTTAAGAAAATAAGTGTTAAGTAAAAAATTGAAAATAAAAGTAACAATTAAACAGCAGCAGTAAAATAACAATAGTGAGGCTATACACAGGGGGATGAGTTGATTATTTGAATCAGCTGTGTAGTGCTAGGTCAACAACCAAAATGTGTACCAAGTTTGGGAAACCCTGATCTATATAACCACTTTCTTGTTCTTTTCCACCTGTATACATGTGAGCTATATATTCTGCCTTCTCTATTATTACCAGCAAGCAGCACTCTAGTGTGTGTTTGTCTTTCAAGATGTGAAGCTGACTTGAGGTTTGATGTCATCATTCTCCACAGAGGTGAGTTGGGGGACAGAAAAGAGGACTGTGAGGGAAGGAAGGGGGATGGAAAAAGAGCGAGACTGAGTGGGAAAGACAGATTTGGGAGCTTGCAGTGGAGACAGGACAGGGAGCATGCAGTGGAGACAGGACAGGGAGCATGCAGTGGAGACAGGACAGGGAGCATGCAGTGGAGACAGGACAGGGAGCATGCAGTGGAGACATATGGGTTGGAGACTAGGACTGTGTCAGACAGGTGGCGCTATACAAGTCCATGCCTGCAGTTTGGACTGAGGTTGCATAACCACTCCCATCCGTTCTGCAGTATTCCACTCAGGAATGATGCGCTCATAGCTGTGTGTGTGTGTGTGCCAGTGTGCTTGCCCACCCTGAGATGTGTGTCTGTCGTGGCCTACGTCTCAAGTGCTGGAGCAATGAACTCCAGTGTTTTTTTTTCTGTGTGGAAATTAAAAGAGCAGTGGCCTTAGTGTCTACCTTCCTCTGGTTTGAACCCTGAGGGGGTCAGACGCAGTGCAAGGCTGGGCCAGGGGAGGAAAACAAGGGCAGGGTCGCCTGGCCGGCCAGCAGCACTCTGCAGCACGCTCAGAGAGAGGGGGGGTTGGGCGGGACAGGAAGAGGAATGGCCAGAGTGTACGAAGAAGGGGAGAGTGGATATAGAGAGAATTCGGGGTCAGGGAGCGATTGGAAGTTGGAAATGTGAATGTATCTTGCGGTTCAGTAAGGTTAAACAGAGCACTATAGCCAACATCTCTGTTCTGTAGGAACACAATCCAGCTTGTGCTTGTCCCTGTGCTGGGGGTTTATTGACCGTACTGTACTATTAGAGCAAGAGGAGTAGTGCAGGATGAACGCAGGATGACCCATTTTCCCCAGAGGCTCTAAATCACTACATCATTGTCAGTCTCTCCTCACACTGGAACAGATGTGATTTCTCTCCTATCAAATGCAATGAAGGGAGACTTGTGTAGCTACCAGTGCTGAGCGATTAACCAAAATTAGTTTTTGTTTTTTTAAACAACTAATTGTCCAAGTCAGTTCAATTATTTGAATTCCATTTCAGGCCAATATTCTACATAGTTCAGAGCATAAAACGTGGTAATTAACTGCAATGCCCATCATCCATTTGCACATCTACTTGTCCAGTAGAAGGCATTAAAAGAACCACAGACCGAAGAGACAAGAATGCGAGATCATGAGGGGATATAGAGAGCAGCTGTTGCTTCATGACTTATCCACACCTGCAAATGCATGATCAAAGTGATTTGATAGTTGGTATTCAGCAGTCACAAAAGTATGCCTTATTTACATTGAAGAGCTACCAAAATAGTGATTTGTCAGACAGCAGCTCTGTAGAGATGAGATGACTTGGAATTAAATAATAGTCATCAAATAAATGTAATATACATGACTGAAGTAATTTATTAAGGTAATGTGAATAAGCAGTAATGGGCAGTCACTACCATGGGACTTTTAATTGTTTCATTCAGTTATAGCATTCAACTCAAAAATCGAAAACCTTTTTATTTTTTTTGAATAACCGACCTCTGAAAGCACTCGCTCAGCACTGCTCGATACCTCCAGCCTACTCCCTGAAATCGCCGTTGCTATTTTTATTTTTGAATTGAAGTATTAATCGAGGGATTATAGTAAGTCAGTGTATGGAATAATAGTTTTAATGGACTATCCTCTTGGACGAGACGCCCGAAGAAGGGACCTTCTCTAAGTTCTAAAATAATAGACTAAGCCATGTCGGTCTCAGCGGTCTGGATACAGTGCATCTCTGTCTCCCCAGGTGCTGACATGCGCTGAGGATGAGTGAAGTGGCAGACAACTCGCTGGAGCCCATGTGCTCCGATCGGAAACGCAAGATCTCCACCTGCGATACACCAGGCCTGGGGTGAGTCACTGTCGGGAGCCATGTCTCCGTCTGTCTCCATCTTCCTTTCTGTTTATCTTTGTGTGTGACACTGCCTGTCTTTGTCTGTCTTCTGAGCAAAGTGTGTCCTTTTCTCTCTAGCCTCTGTTAAATTCCCTCAGCTTCAATATCTGTTTTTCATGTAGAAGATTCCTGTGGTGTCAACATTTTAACTCCAGTATACAGCAGGTCATTATGGAGGGAGAGGTGTGGTTGTCATGGTGACATATCTGACTATCTCCTATTTTCTCCCCCTCCCCACTCCCTTTCCCTGCAGATGTGACAAGCGCAGGAGGGAGCAGGAGAGTAACTACATGGAGGAGCTGGCCGAGCTGATCTCTGCCAACCTCGGCAACATGGACAGCTTCAACGTGAAGCCAGACAAATGTGCCATCCTCAAGGAGACCGTCCGGCAGATCAGGCAAATCAAAGGGCAAGGTACCAGCTCCCTAACAGGCTGACTACACCGTTGCCAAATAAATTTAGAAATCTAGATTATTCAATTATTGCATCCACTGCTCGCGCGAGCCAACGAGCGTCTGCGTTGCCAAGGGCTAAAATAGAAGTCCTGCCTCTCCCATCGGTTTATAGAAGCAGGTACCCACGTGCCATCTCCTCATGGGTTATACCCACACGGGTGACAAAGACGAACGAGGTCAGTGCCGGTAATGCACCTAATTTATGAAAGTTGCCAATTGCAATATAAAGTCAAGAGAAGGAAAAAGCCTGGAAGGAAGAGAGATGACTAGAAACGATTCGGTTGACCATTTTATGTGTGGATTAATTGGTGGAGTAGAGGACCTTGTGCATTTCAGGTAAAATAACAACTCAATGTTTATCCCAGGACAAATTAGCTAGCAACAGCAAGCTAGCTAAATAGGACAAATTAGCTAGCAAGTGCAACCAATGTCATTGGTTCAGAGTTTGTTTTGATATTTTAACCTGCGTGTTGTGATCGCGTTTGGTGTGGGGGGACAAAATACATTTATGCACGATGGCGCAGGCGTGCAGCCGTTTTGGGTTCCGTGTAATGCTAACTTGCTAACGCTAGCAGTCATCTGAATATCAGCACGTTATCGCCGTTGGATTTAGCAAAAAAAGGAAGTAGGAGAACATGATTTGGCATTCGTAAAATCCTTTCTGTAGTATTAGCTCAGTGTATGGTTGCATGGTCAGGAGTATACCTGTGCCAACCAGGGCTGTAGAGACTAGGTGGTGGGCTCATGGCCCTATGGCCTGACTGCCTGGCCTTTGTTTGGGGGGATTGAGGTGAGGGATTCCAACCCCATCAATCACTCACCCCCCCCCCCCCTGCTCATTACCCTGTTACCGATCTGAAGTGGTTGGATCAGTGTAAGCTGTATTAACTCCCCCCAGCCTTCTGGTAGGTTATACGCAATCTTATAACTAGCAGTTCACTCAGATAAGATCAGTGAGGAAGAAGGAAGGAAGGAAGGAAGGAAGGGAGGGAATTATTGGATTGGAATCCACGCCAGGGCCACAGATGGCTGCTGCTGGCAGGAGCTTTGTACAGCTAGGTTCCCATAGTTACAGGAAGTAAATGATGAAGGCCGTCCTTCTTTCACCGTTACCTTTTTAACCAGCTATCTTTCTCTTGCTCTATTTCACCTATCCATTTACTCCTTAGGTCATCTTATTTAGGCAGACTCTATCCTCTTCCCTTACATTAGTGTTGTGAAGCAGCCTTGAAAACCAGAAGCATTTTTTTGTCATTCTCTTCGTTGCAAGTGAATCTCTTCCCTCAGAATCTGACTCATAATTCCATTTTAAATCATGATAGTTACATTTTTAGAACTGTAAAAGCATTGGTAATGCTGCCTCCTGGTGGCGGAAAGTAAGTCATTTTACAGTGACATGGTTGGCTGGATCGCTAGTGTCTCTGTATTGTATGCTAATTTTGGCCTCAAGTAAAACTGTTTTGCAAGTGTAATGTTTCTCATTTCTCCTCAAATTTCCACAATGGATATCAAGCTGCTTGTTAGAGGGTGTACATATCTTGCTGTGTGTTGCATTGTAACTAGATTTACCTTATCTACTGTGAAGTGACTGGGAGTCCTTGTCCCTCTGCAGGGAAGAGCTCGTGCAGCGATGACGATGTCCAGAAGGCAGATGTGTCATCCACCGGTCAAGGGGTCATTGACAAGGACCATCTGGGACCGCTGCTGCTACAGGTTAGCCTGAGGACAGGGTGGGGGGGTCAAAGGGCAGTGGAATTAGCTTCACCTTATGTTAAATGGGGACATACAAGACTCTTGTATGTACAGGGATGCAGCTGGTCACACATTTAGTATAGTTAGAATTTTGTGCATCTCCCCTCTTTCCTCTGGCTCAGGCCCTGGATGGCTTCCTGTTTGTGGTGAACCGGGAGGGCAGCATCGTGTTTGTGTCTGACAATGTGACCCAGTACCTGCAGTACAAACAGGAGGAGCTCATCAACACCTCTGTCTACAACATCCTCCATGAGGACGACAGGGAGGAGCTGCACAAGAACCTGCCCAAGACCAACGGTACGCAGACACACAAATGCAGTCACAATTACACATGCACATATGCCATTTGACTTTGATTTAGTGGCACTGCAGAACGGTAATCTTCCCAACCTGCAATTACTGTGTCCCCTTGTCTCTTCCAGCACCCAACGGTGGGTCATGGGGAGGAGAGGCATCGCGGCAGAAGAGCCACACCTTTAACTGTCGTATGCTGGTGAAGTACGGTCACGGGCAGAGCCATCAGAACCATGGTCCGTCTGAGGGGCCCAACAGGCAGCGCTACGAGACCATGCAGTGCTTCGCCCTGACTCAACCCCGCACCATAATGGAGGAGGGAGAAGGTAGGGGGCTCCTCCTCAGTCATGTCACAGTTAGATGTGTTGTTTCTATTTATGATGCAGACTTGCTGTACTCTTCACATTGAGTTGCTGTAAATTGATTATGGGAAGTTGGACAAAAGCGTTGTCAAGCCTGATATAGGTTCATTAGAGAAGGATTGTGGATACTGACTGGCTATGTTGTGTGTGTTCAGACCTGCAGTCGTGTATGATCTGTGTGGCCCGGCGCGTCACTGCAGTGGAGAGGACCGAGAGGTTCAGCACCCGCCATGAGCTCTCAGGTGAGATGACTGTAAACACACTGCATTCACGTGTTCATTCTCTATTCAAATGCTCTTTCCCTTCATTCAATCTGAGCAAAATAACACACTCTTGGACTTTTCCGGGATTGTCTATTGATCTGCAAAAATGTAGGAGTATACAGTTTAGTTTGACTAGATTATAACATTGAGATGCAACATTTTGTTGCTCAAAATTAAATAAGAATATAATTGCCATGTGAACTCAACAAAAAAGAAACGCCTCTTTTTCAGGATTCTGTCTATCAAAGATAATTTGTAAAAATCCAAATAACTTCACAGATCTTCATTGTAAAGGGTTTAAACACTGTTTCCTGTGCTTGTTTAATGAACATGCACCTGTGGAACGGTCGTTAAGACACTAACAGCTTGCAGACGGTAGGCAATTAAGGCCACAGTTATGAAAACGTAGGACACTAAAGAGGCCTTGCTACTGACTCTGAAAAACACCAAAAGAAAGATGCCCAGGGTCCCTGCTCATCTGTGTGAACGTGCCTTAAGCATGCTGCAAGGAGGCATGAGGACTGCAGATGTGGCCAGGGCAATAAACTGCAATGTCCGTATTGTGTGAGACCTAAGACAGCGCTACAGGGAGACAGGACGGACAGCTGATCGTCCTCGCAGTGGCAGACCACGTGTAACAACAATTGCACAGGATCGGTACATCTGAACCACCTGCGGGACAGGTACAGGATGGCAACAACAATTGCCCGAGTTTTACCAGGAACGCACAATCCCTCCATCGGTGCTCAGACTGTCCGCAATAGGCTGAGAGAGGCTGGACTGAGGGTGTGTAGGTCTGTTTTGTAAGGCAGGTCCTCACCAGACATCACCGGCAACAGCGTCGCCTATGGGCACAAACCCACTGTTGCTGGACCAGACAGGACCGTGCTCTTCACTGACGAGTCGCGGTTTTGTCTCACCAGAGGTGTTGGTCGGATTCGTGTTTATCATCGAAGGTATAAGCGTTACACTGAGGCCTGTACTCTGGAGCGGGATCGAGGTGGAGGGTCCATTATGGTCTTTGGCGGTGTGTCACAGCATCATCGGACTGAGCTTCTTGTCATTGCAGGCAATCTCAGTGCTGTGCGTTACAGGGAAGACATCCTCCTCCCTCATGTGGTACCCTTCCTGCAGGCTCATCCTGACATGACACTCCAGCATGACAATGCCACCAGCCATACTGCTCGTTCTGTGCGTGATTTCCTGCAAGACAGGAATGTCAGTGTTCTGCCATGGCCGGTGACGAGCCTGGATCTCAATCCCATTGAGCACGTCTGGAACCTGTTGGATCGGAGGGTGAGGGCTAGGGCCATTCCCCCCCCGGAAATATCCGGGAACTTGCAGGTGCCTTTGTGGAAGAGTGGGGTAACATCTCACAGCAAGAACTGGCAAATCTGGTGCAGTCCATGAGGAGGAGATGCACTGCAGTACTTAATGCAGCTGGTGGCCACACCAGATACTGACTGTTACTTTTGACCCCCCCCCCCTTGTTCAGGGACACATTATTCCATTTCTATCTGTGGAACTTGTTCAGTTTGTCTCAGTTGTTGAATCTTGTTTTGTTCATACAAATATTTACACGTTAAGTTTTCTGAAAATAAACGCAGTTGACAGTGAGAGGACGTTTCTTTTTTTTGCTCAGTTCATGTGACCCTTGCCCTTTGTGCTGTGATGTTGTCTGATAGGTAAACTGATAGAGATCGAACAGCAGAGTTCTCTCCACACCACCATGCGGCCAGGGTGGGAGGACCTGGTGAGGCGCTGCATGCAGATGTTCCTCCATCGCAGCGAGGGCCATCCCTGGTCCTACAAACACCACTACCATGAGGGTACTTCTCTCTCTGCTTCTCTCTCCTCTCTGGCTCCATGCTATATCACCATGTCTTCTCACCAATGTTTCACCTTGTTACTCTGCTATAAATGCACAAGTACAATGCATCTCTGCTCCTAACGAAGGCTACTACTCGGTGATAAGCACGTTGGTCGGTCAGTCTCATTTTCTCTGTCTTCATGGTTTTCTCTGTCCTCTCCAGCCTTCCTGCATGGCCGTGCCGAGACGCCGTCTTACCGGTTCTCTCTCTCCGACGGCACCCCGGTCACTGCGCAGACCAGGAGCGAGCTCTGTCGTAGCCGCGCCTCCAATGAGCCACCCACCTTCCTCTCTACCCATCTGCTACAGAGGTTAGTCTGTCAGCTTGGAGCGCGCCGAGACATGGCATCTATCACTCACTCCGTGTAGGATTTTACTGTTTTCTTTTCCCAGTTGTAGCTAAGATTGAACAGAGTTTTTCTGTTAATACTGTAGAGTATAGTGTTTTTTAATCAACTTTTTCCACTCCTGACCCCTCATTCTCTCTGTCAGGGAGCAGAATGGTTACCAAACCAACCAGGGGGGAGTGATGAGGCCCCAGGGCATGGGCGTCACCAACCCCAACGCTCAGATGAACATGGCCCCTGGAGGGGGCAGTGGTGGCATGAACAGGGGCTACGGCATGGGGGCAGAGCAGGGGCACATGGGACAGCGAGGCGGCCCCTCGTACACAGGGGGAAATGGGATGAACTCCATGAATCAGATGAATCAAATGAACCGCTCGTTGCATCAAATGAACTCTCAGACAAATTCAATGGGTCAACCGATGAACAACATGAGTCAGATGAATTCCATGAATCAAATGAACTCCATGCATCCAATGAACTCTCGGATGAATTCCCTGAACCAGATGAATTCTATGAATCGGATTAACCAGATGAACCAGAGGAATCAGATGAACCACCCTGGAATGCAGCAGCAGTATCCTCAGCAGCAGCAGGCCCCATTCCATGGAGCGGGATACAGCATGGGGGGCATGACCAGCCCCCCCCAGAGCAGTCCAGGGATGAATGCCCCCCAGCAGAACATTGGCTCCCCTACAGTAAGGAGGAGCCCCAAAATAGGTGCTAGCCCCTTCTCCCCAGGAGGTATGCATTCTTCCATGAGCTCGGGTCACCCAGGTGGTCCTGGAGGCGCAGGAGGTAGCACCAGTTTCTCCAGCAGCTCCTTGAGTGCCCTCCAGGCCATCAGTGAGGGAGTGGGCACCTCTCTACCCTCGGCCCTCCCCTCGCCCCTCAACTCTCCCCCCACACACAAGCCTGACTGCTGCCCCAGTGTCAACTCCACCCAGCAGGGGCAGTGCCACGGCGGAACCTGTAAACCAGGCAGTTCAGACTCCAAGAGCCCGGGCAACACTCTGGCCAGTAGAGGAGAGCAGCAGCACACCCTCACCACAGAGGTGACCCCAGACAGCCAGGCCAACAGTGAGGGCCCAGCCGGGGTAGAAGCCAACCGACCGAGCCATGACAACAAGGGGGGCCACAAGAAGCTCCTGCAGCTCCTCACCTCCCCTACGGAGGAGCTAGTTCCCCCTAACCACCAGGCCGGCCCTGGCAACACTCCGATGGGCTTTGAGTCCAAGGAGGGTTTGGGGGGTTTGACCAGCCCCTCCATAGGTGTATCCTCCTCCACGGCTGCAGTGGGACAGCAGGGCCTAGGAGCAGCTGCTGCAGCAGCACACTTTGCCAACCAGTCCCTGCAGGAGAAGCACAAGATTCTCCACAAGCTGCTGCAGAATGGGAACACCCCAGACGAGGTGGCCCGCATCACAGCCGAGGCCACGGGGAAGGTCACAGATGGTGGGGGTCCAGAGGCTGGGCCAGGAGATCCAGTAGAGGGACCAGGGGCGAGGGGAGCTGAGGTGAAGCAAGAACTTCACAGCCCCAAGAAGGAGAAGACCCACGCCCTCCTCCACTATCTCCTCAAAAAAGATGACTCCAAAGGGACAAGGGGTGATGTCCAACCAAAGGGCAGAGGAGCCCAGGGAGCATCCTCGGGGGTCACGACGTCTGAACCCAACCCCATTGTGGAGCAGGTCAAGACTGAACCACCTGATGAGGTAGGGAGGGACATTGTGCCTACGGTCAGGGCTCTAAAGTGCAACCAGTGTGACAAAATATGTATTTTTTTTTGTATAATTGTTGTAGTGATGAGGCTTTTTGTTTCCCACGCACAGATTCATTAGCGTCATGCTTGCACCATTAATACAGCAAAAACTGCTTGTTTCTAAACCAAATAGTTCAAAAGATCTGATCCATTTTTCTTCCTAACAACCTGGTAACTTGATCAGTATATCCAAACATTTGGGGGCACAGAAAGGAAGGAAAGGGATAGCTTCTTCGGGAGATCAATGTTCATGGCGTTGAATGAATGACAGATGTCATCAAGAAATTGACGCTCTTAAAGAGACTTTTACAATTTTCATTGTAATGCATCTCAATAGGAAAATGGTGCTTCTACATAATGTAGAAACCTAATATTCCCGGGGCCTCCTGAAAGGCGCAGGGGTCTAAGGCACTGCATCGCTGTGCCACTAGAGATCCTGGTTCGAGTCCAGGCTCTGTCACAGCCGGCTGTGACCGGGAGACCCATTGTCCCAGCGTTGTCCGGGTTAGGGGAGGGTTTGGCGAGTAGAGATGTCCTTGTCCCATCGTGCTCTAGTGATTGGTGTGGCTGGCTTCCGGGTTAAGCGGGCAGTGCGGCTTGGTTGGGTCGTGTTTCGGAGGACGCATGGCTCTCGACATTCGCCTCTCCCAAGTCCGTACGGGAGTTGCAGCGATGAGACAAGACTGTAACTATCAATTGGATGTCATGAAATTGGGGAGAAAAACGGGTAAAAGTTTAAAATGTTAAAAATAATATTCCACACATTACTTTATAATTTCAATTACTGGTATTTGTATCAACATTTTAGCTTTTCAATAATAAACCAACGCACAACATGATTCAGAAGTAGCTAAAATTCATGTTCTATATCAATTCTAATTTAATAAATTCTGGTGCCCCTAAATTTTATGTTGTGCTCCTAACTTTTTACAGTTGTGAGCACCAGTGCTACCAATTGAAAAATAAATGTGTGCCCTGCCTACGGTTAATTACTTTCTATTATTTACTCAGCAAAGAGCAGCTTGTTAATTTATTCCACTGTTAATTAACAGTAACATTTGTTTTTCTTCCCAGTTGGAAACCCTGGAGACAATTCTCGGAGGCCGCAGGAACTCCAGCTCCGGGTTTAATCCCGAGCCGGACTCCGGAGCAGGAAAAGAAGGGGGAAACCAGCAGGGAAATGGCCCAGACAGTTTCCATGGTATACTAGCATGAGTGGATTCTAATTTAAATTTTGACTAGATCAGTCCAGAAGTGCTAATATGTTGGCCATTTAATTGACTGTTATGCAGCAAACCAGACATCCTAACTATAGAGTGTTTGTCCTTGGTCTGTACTGACCCTTCTGCTGTGTCTTCCAGATGTGGAGAGAGGAGCCATGCTGCCTGCCCGACGTGGGCCCCTCCAGAGGGCTCTGTCAGTGGACGCTAAACCCCTGGTTGGTGGTGGATGCCTGGCAGGGAGGAGGAACGTTCCCTGCCCCACGCTCATCAAACAGGAGAACGTGGAGGCACACATCCGGCCAGGCATGACCAACGGCTTCCCTGGACCAGGAGGCATGGGTGTGTGTCCACTACGGGGCGGTGCCGGCACAAGTAACTTACCCCCCAGTACTACTCTTCCCAGCTGACTGGAACAGTGTAAAAGCTACAGTTACTAGACTGGGTCTAGTTCATGGATAATAACTGTGCTGTTTGTGTGTTCCCCTGGAGGTATGAACAGGGGTATGGGGATGCCACAGCGGCCTCCCATGGCAGGGCAAGGTGACTGGGGGATGCCCAGGTCCAGTGGAAGTCCTGTGGGGGTGCCAGGTCACCCCTCAATGGGCCGGCAAGGGATGGACTTCAACTCCAAGGGCATGGTGAGAGGCCCCATGGTCATCAGGTCCAACAGTTTACCTGGCAACACCAGGTCTATGCTGCAGCAGCAACTCATAGAAATGGGTATGTACTGACGCGTGTCTGTGTAAATATTACCAGCTGTATGTGTGTTCTTCCTGTTGGTGGATGTTTGATTGGTTCATGCTGAATAGTTCTACTGCCTCTATAGGTTCCAGTGAGGTGAATATGGGGATGAGTCCCTTCAGTGGGCAGGGTCCTCCACCTCTGTCCCCCTCCTGGCCTGACAGTGCAATGGGAATGGACGGACCACCAGCTACCACAAATAGGTGAATAACCATCATCATCCACACACACACACTCTCATCTGTTCGCTCTGTCTCCTATTAACCCACACATAACACGTGGTGTGGAGTACATTGCCTCCTCGGTATATAACAAGTGCCTGCACTAACCCCCCACCCCCTTGTTGTGTACCAGGCGTCAGTTCGGGAACCCCCTGGATGAGCTCCTGGTGCCGCCCTCCACCAGCCAGGGGCAGAGTGATGAGCTGGCGCTGCTGGACCAGCTGGACTCTCTGCTCAACAACACTGATGTTATCGCCCTTGAGGAGATCGACCGGGCCCTGGGCATCCCCGACCTCGTAGGACAGGTACCTTATGAGGACATTCGGAAAACCATAGAGCGTCCTCTATCTACAGTCCCTATAAACCATGTGACAAGAACCACACTGTTATATTGACCATGTCTGACCTCTCTCCCTCCCAGAGTCCTGGTCCAGAGCAGCAGCCAGGTCCTGGCCCAGGACCAGACACCTCCATGGGGATGGAGCAGAAGCCCATGTATGGCCAGGGGTACCCAGGACCCCCCTCCATGGGCATGCAGTCAGCCTATGTGGCCAACCCCATGCAGGGCCAGTCCCCTTCTGGCTTCAACCCCATGAACCAGATGGTGGCTCAGGCAGGCCCAGGGGGCTTCCCTGGCATGGGGGGAATGAGTCACCCCCGCGCCAACATGAGACCCCGCATGATGAGTGCCACCAAGCCCCTCCGACTGCAGCTGCAGCAGAGACTACAGGGCCAGCAGGTATTAGCATATGACACACATGACTTAGAAGTTGCTGAAGAGGCTATATTTGATTGTGATAGGTCTAGATACAGAGCCACGTATGAAAGCAGGCAGGTGGGTGACCTATATGGATGGCAAATGTGAGTAACTTTTGTTCTCTCCCGCTGTAGTTCATGAACCAGACCCGTCAGGCCATGGGCATCAAGATGGAGAATGCCGCTACAGGAAACCCTGTGACGCGGCCTGGGATGGAGCCCGGCATGGGCGGTCAGGTACACACCTTCCACATCATGCTCTATTTAAAATCAACATCTGGTAGGGCAGACCACCGCAGACACACACTGATGAAACCCATGCAGTACTTGCAGTCATTTCAGTGTTTTCCCCTGTCTGCTTGGTCAGCCTGGCTTCTTGAATGCTCAGATGATGGCTCAGCGCAGCAGAGAGATGATGACCATACAGATGAGGAGACAGCGGATGATGATGCTAATGCAGCAGCAGCAACAGGCTGCAGCAGGAGGCTTCAGCCCCCCACCTAACGTAACGGCCCCTGCAGTCATGGACAACCCCATGGCAGGACCACCCATGAACCAGCCAGGACAGCAGCAGTTCACCTACGGTGGAAACTATGGTGAGCTATCTGACCTAAATTCATAGCCATTTATTTACTAGCCTTGAGTCTCCTACGTTGACTATTCTCTAAAATAGAAGGCTATGTACTTCTAACTCTTTCCCCTTCTGACCAGGAGTTTTTCCAGCCATAGGTGTTGTAACGTAAACTGACTTCCTCTCTTTCTAACTGTTATTTCTAACCGACTTTACAATGCAGACATGAAATAAGACCTGTTTCTGGCTGTGCTTACAGGAATGAACCAGCAGGGAGACCCCTCGTTTGTAGGCGCAGGCAGCAACATGATGCCAGGTCGCATGGGAGGGCCTCAGAATCCCGTGATGCAACAACAACCCCAAGGCAGCCCCATGTACCAGTCAGCAGACATGAAAGGCTGGCCACAGGGTGGCATGGCACGGAACAAGTATGTCTGATACACTGATATAATGGCAAAAAAACACTCCCATTACTTCCTTCTCTATCTCCTCTACTTTGTTCTTTATACCTATGTGTTTCAGCTCATACCCCCAGCAGCAGTTCACCCAGCATGGGAACCCAGGCCAGTTTGGGGGGCCCATGATGATGAATGGCTCCATGGGCGGGCCAGGCCCAGTCAGTGGTGCTGGTAGAGCACAGATGGGCCAGATGCAGGGCCAAATGTCTGGGCAAATGCAGGGGCAAATGCAGATGGGCACAAACTCCATGGGAATGGGCCGAATGCCAAAGGGACCTGAACAGGTAAATAGTTTGTCATTTGTAAGTAAATAAAGATGGTTATAAAGGTCACAACTTCCCAGTAGTTATTTTATAGCTCAACCTGGAATGTGTGAATTTATTGTAACAATAGCCTACATTTTGTGTCATTTACAGAAATATTGCTGAAAACGTATGTAATCAATAAGAGCCTTCACCAGGAAGGCAGCAGAGACTACAGTGCACCACCTGGGTGGGTGGGAGATGGCCTGGCCAGGGGCCACCAGACACAGCTCCAAGATCTGCTCCCGCCACTGTTCTCAGACCTGTGTGTAGAGAGACTCGAAAGAAGCCTCAGTGAGAATGAGAGACTGAAATAAAGACACCTCATACCTAATGCAGCCTCTCACTGTAGGCTTGCTTCTCTCTGGAGGAGTATATGAGTGACTTAGTTCAAGAAGACGCCATGGTTTCTCTTCCTCTAACCTGTGGGAGTGTGATCGGCGTCCTGCCTTCTACACCAGAGGAGGCCTCTGTGTGTGTTAGTCGGATTCCGTTGCAAAACATTTTGCAACAGATACCGTTTACTCTTGGAAGCAAATGGAACAGAACTGAGGGACCTACCTGAATTTGTCCAATAGAAACTCGTTTTTGTTGCAAAAATGTTTTCTGTTTTGGAGTAAACTGTTTCCATTGCGAAATGTTTTGCAACCGAATCTGACTAACACCTCTTGACCCCTGGAGCTAGCTGTCATACAGTATTCAGCATCAACACTGGGAAACAGAATATATTTGGGAACAGGATGGGATACGGTACAACTAGCTATGGCTGCACTTTACCAGAAGGCTTCTATGTAAAAGGATTGTTGCAATATTTCTTAGTCATTACAGCCTTACCAGAGATTCAATGCATTCACAGCATTGGTTTTCTTTTCCTTTTATCCTTTGGATGCGCCTCATTTTGTTTTTAAATCATCAGGAGCTGTAAGCACAGATTATTTCTATAAATTATGCAGATTCAAGCAATAAAACCTCTATGCTTTAAACGTGAACTGAGCGTCATGAACTCCTTAGCAAACGGTACTACAGTATTGGATCAAATTAGTCACAAATGTATTCTATGTGAATACAAATTGTAAATATGCTATAAAAGTATCATACATGCTTTTTATAGATCACTTTTTTTGCACAGTGTAAGACTTGGTCAAATTCTAACTCGTCTTTGTCTAGAAGGTCAATACACTTTTAGTTTGCAGTTAATTTGAACCTTTTGGACCATGTTGAGTGAGGGTGTGGGTTTCCCATTTTCCACTTGTCCTTGTCCTCTGAACATGTTTTTTTATGTGATAAAAGCCATCTATTTCTTTTTAGAAGCACTTTTATTTCTGATTTGGTGTGTTGACTGTTTGGAACTTTTGAAATGATCAAAAGGTTTGATTAGTGAATGAAGAAAGGACAGTCCCTCAAATGAGCAGATGGTTGGCAAGCTGATGTGTAGGAATTGTATGTAAACATTGTAGAAAAAGATGGGATGGGGGGGACAGTTTCAGGAGTTAACAAGGGACTGTTCCTAAAGTAGTTCTTGTTCCTTCCCTAGCTCTCGCCTTCATCATTTCCTTTGACTGTTACTCTTCACTTTCTGAGAAATCTACCTTAGCAGTGTGCAATCCAAAGATATTTTTCCAGTTCGTTGTACAGCTTCTGACGTTGACGGTGTACAATTTTTATCTATGCAGACAGTTACCGGGTACATTTCATGAAATGATAAATGCATATTTTGATTTTGTACTGAAAGCATAGGGGACTGCGTATTGTTCAGAGGCCAGTGGGTAGCTAACAGTAGCAGTAATGTCTGGATGTATAATTGACTGGCAAAGTCCTTTTCTGTGGAAGAGGAATACCATATGGAATTAATTTCTTATTTTTTTTCTCAAAATATACATTTTCAATGTCTCGTTTTTAATTACTTAATAAAATTACCTAGGTAGAATTTTAATAAAGAGCAAAAACAAAGGATCTTTTCACCTGGGAATTCTTATTTTGTTTCCTTTATTTTACAGGATGTATGACAGTTTCTCTCGATTTTGATGTAAATACATGTTTATTTAAACTCATAACTCCCAACTGTAGTTTAAAAAAAAAAAAAAAAAAGTGTCCACCGTTCATTAATCAAGAATTGAGGGTTGTCTATTGAGGCATACCTCATCTCTTGATCTTGATGAACACCAAGAATACTGGCATGGGGTGGAATGAGCTGGAGAAGGCTGCCCATAACAGAGTGCGATGGAAAATAATCTTCAATGGCCTATGCTCACAAAGGATCGACGAGCCTATATAATTTAGTGATGCCTCATTTATTAAAACACATGATGTGCACCCAAGGTTCAAATCAGGGTTCAGAATTGTCCTTCTCATGGAGCACTATCAGCAGGGAGCTCTTATCGCACCTCTGTCTTATTATTATTTATCTGGAGTCACAGATAATGGTCAATGCTTTAATTCACATTCATGTCATATTTCAGAGGCAACCCAGATATACAGTACTGGTCAAAAGTTTGGACACACCTACTCATTCAAGGGTTTTTATTTTATTTTTTACTATTTTCTACATTGTAGAATAATAGAGACTATATCAAAACTATGACATAACACCTATGGAATCATGTAGTAACCAAAAAAGTGTTAAATCAAAAATATATTTGAGATTCTTCAATATAGCCCCCCTTTGCCTTAACAGCTTTGCACACTTGGCATTCTCTCAACCAGCTTCATGAGGTAGTCACCTGGAATGCTTTTCAATTAACATGTGTGCCTTAAATTAATTTGAGCAATTTCTTTCCTTCTTAATGTGTTTGAGCCAATCAGTTGTGTTAAGACAAGGTAGGGTGGGCATACAGAAGATGGCCCTATTTGGTAAAAGACCAAGACCATATTATGGCAAAAACAGCTCAAATAAGCAAAGAGAAACGACAGTCCATAACTTTAAGACATGAAGGTCAGTCAATCTGTAAAATTTCAAGAACTTTGAAAGTTTCTTCAAGCGCAGTCGCAAAAACCATCAAGCGCTATGATGAAACTGGCTCTCAAGAGGACTGCCACAGGAAAGGAAGACCCAGAGTTACCTCTGCTGCAGAGGATAAGTTCATTAGAGTTACCAGCCTCATATTCGGCAATTAACTGCACCTCAGGTTGCAGCCCAAATAAATGCTTCACAGAGTTCAAGTAACAGACACATCTCAAGATCAACTGTTCAGAGGAGACTGCGTGAATCAGGCCTTCATGGTCCAATTTCTGCGAAGAAACTACTACTAAAGGACACCAATAATAAGAGTCTTGCATGAGCCAAGAAACACGAGCAATGGACATAAGACTGGTGGAAATATCTCCTTTGGTCTGATGAGTCCAAATTTGAGATTTTTGGTTCCAACCGCCGTGTCTTTGTGAGACGCAGAGTAGGTGAACGTATGATCTCTGCATGTGTGGATCCCACTGTGAAGCATGGAGGAGGAGGTGTGGGGGTGCTTTGCTGGTGACACAGTCTGTGATTTATTTAGAATTCAAGGCACACTTACTCAGCATGGCTACCACAGCATTCTGCAGCGATACGCCATCCCATCTGGTTTGTACTTAATGGGACTATTATTTGTTTTTCAACAGGACAATGACCCAACACACCTCCAGGCTGTGTAAGGGCTATTTCACCAAGAAAGTGAGTGATGGAGTGGTGCATCAGATGACCTGGCCTCCACAATCACCCGACCTCAACCCAATGGTTTGGGATGAGTTGGACCACAGAGTGAAGGAAATGCAGCCAACAAGTGCTCAGCATATGTGGGAACTCCTTCTGTTGGAAAAGCATTCCAGGTGACTACCTCATGAAGCTGGTTGAGATTGCCAAGAGTGTGCAAAGCTGTCATCAAGGCAATGTGTGGCTACTTTGAAGAATCTCAAATACAAAATATATTTTGAGTTGTTTAACCCTTTTTTGGTTAGTACATGATTCCATATGTGTTATTTCATAGTTTGTATGTCTTCACTATTATTCTATAATGTAGGAAAAAATAAAATAATAAAGAAAAACCCTTGACTGAGAAGGTGTGTCCAAACTTTGACTTGTACTGTACAGTTGAAGTCGGAAGTTTACATACACCTTAACTAAATACATTTAAACTCAGTTTTTCACAATTCCTGACGTTTAATCCTAGTACAAATTCCCTGTCTCAGTTAGGATCACCACTTTATTTTAAGAATGTGAAATGTCAGAATAATAGTAGAGAGAATAATTTATTTCAGCTTTTATTTCTTTCATCACATTCCCAGTGGGTCAGAAGTTTACATACACTCAATTAGTATTTGGTAGCAAAGCTTTTAAATTGTTTAACATGGGTCAAACGTTTCGGGTAGCCTTCCACAAACTTCCCACAATAAGTTGGGTGAATTTTGGCCCATTCCCCCTGACCGAGCTGGTGTAACTGAGTCAGGTTTGTAGGACTCTTTGCTCGCACACGCATTTTCAGTTCTGCCCACACATTTTCTATAGGATTGAGGTCAGGGCTTTGTGATGGCCACTCCAATACCTTGACTTTGTTGTCCTTAAGCCATTTTGCCACAACTTTGGAAGTATGCTTGGGGTCATTGTCCATTTGGAAGACCCATTTGTGACCAGCTTTAACTTCCTGACTGATGTCTTGAGATGTTGCTTCAATATATCCACATAATTTTCCTGCCTCATGATGCCATCTATTTTGTGAAGTGCACCAGTCCCTCCTGCAGCAAAACACCACAACATGATGTTGCCACCCCCGTGCTTCACGGTTGGGATGGTGTTCTTCAGCTTGCAAGCGTCCCCCTTTTTCCTCCAAACATAACGATGGTCATTATAGCATAACAGTTCTATTTTTGTTTCATCAGACCAGAAGATATTTCTCCAAAAAGTACGATCTTTGTCCCCATGTGCAGTTGCAAACCATAGTCTGGCTTTTTTATGGTGGTTTTGGAGCAGTGGCTTCTTCCTTGCTGAGCGGCCTTTCAGGTTATGTCGATATAGGACTCGTTTTACTGTGGATATAGATACTTTTGTACCGGTTTCCTCCAGCATCTTCACAAGGTCCTTTGCTGTTGTTCTGGGATTGATTTGCACTTTTCACACAAGTACGTTCATCTCTAGGAGACAGAACACATCTCCGTCCTCAGCGGTATGACGGCTGCGTGGTCCCATGGTGTTTATACTTGCGTACTATTGTTTGTACAGATGAACGTGATACCTTCAGGCGTTTGGAAATTGCTCCCAAGGATGAACCAGACTTGTGGAGGTCTATTTTTTTTCTGAGGTCTTGGCTGATTTCTGTTGATTTTCCCATGATGTCAAGCAAAGAGTCCCTAAGTTTGAAAGTAGGCCTTGAAATACATCCACAGGTACACCTCCAATTGACTCAAATGATGTCAATTAGCCTATCAGAGGCTTCTAAAGCCATGACATAATTTTCTGGAATTTTCCAAGCTGTTTAAAGGCACAGTAAACCTCTGACCCACTGGAATTGTGATACAATGAATTCTAAGTGAAATTATCTGTCTGTAAACAATTGTTGGAAAAATTACTTGTGTCATGTACATAGTAGATGTCCTAACCGACTTGCCAAAACTATAGTTTGTTAACAAGAAATTTGTGGAGAGGTTGAAAAAAAGAGTTTTAATGAATCCAACCTAAATGTATGTAAACTTCCAAATTCAACTGTATATATTTTACTGCAACAAGAAGTATAAAGGTTTTGGAGTGATCTTTGAACTGTAAAGAGTGGTAGAGTGGTGTAAATCCCAATAACATTGCACAGTGCATGTTTTACACATGAGTCCTGTAGTCAGATTGCTGCTTCACATGGTGCCAGTTTATAGCCTGTGAATTAACCATGAATAAGATTGAGACATATGATGTCCTTTGGGTGGTATCTGAGTTACAAAGACTGTAGTCCACCGAGCGGCCACATGGGAGCGGTATATTATAAGGCATTCCAAAAAACATAGACTAACAGGATACACACTCGTTGCCTGGCTGGCTACCCACCCAAACTCCTAGATAAAGGATAGAATTAAAGCAAATATGCAATGTTGGTCATATCATTGTATTATATCACTGTGTAGGATATGCCCTATCTGTAGCCTATCCAACATTTTGAGGTAGAATTATGTAAGAGGGCTCGTAAACTTCCTCTGAAAGAATATGTGATTGAAAAGTCAAATCAAATGTGAAAATATCATTATTGGAAAAATATATGTATAAAAACACTGGCATATAGGGCCTCCCGAGTAGCGCAGCGGTCTAAGGCACTGCATTGTAGTGCTTGAGGCGTCACTACAGACCCAGGTTCGATCCCAGGCTGTATCACAACAGGCCCGTGACCGGGAGACCCATAGGGCGGCACACAATTGGTCCAGCGCCGGGTTTGGGGGGGGCTTTACTTGGCTTATCGCTCTCTAGCGACTCCTTGTGGTGGGCCGGGCGCCTGCAGGCTGACTTTGGTCATCACTTGAATGGTGTTTCCTCCGACACATTGGTGCAGCTGGCTTCCAGGTTAAGCAGGCGGGTGTTAAGAAGTGCGGTTTGGCGGATCATGTTTCAGGGGATGCATGACTCGACCTTTGCCTCTCCCGAGCCAGTTTGGAAGTTGCAGCGATGAGACAAGATCGCAATTGGATATCATAAAATTGGGGAGAAAAGAGGGTAAAATAAAAAATAAACACTGGCATATTTAATCCCCAACTAAGCATAGACCTAAATAACACACACATTTAATTTTAAATAGTCACACTTATTTAGTTTAGTTCTATGTTTCTTAACACAAATATAAAAGTGAAAAGTATATATTAATAGCTGTATGTCTCCTATGTGTGGGAATATAATCTATAACAGAGAGTGAGTCTCTTTCTTGGCAGAGCGCCTGGCCCATCTGCGGCCTGGCTCGTGGAGTACTGTTTGTTAATGTTTCAATCAGCTGTGTGTTGAGGAATGTGGAGCTATTTAACCTGAACTTCCCCAGGTGTGCGGAGGCGCCGCTCAGTCTGGGCCCCGTCGCCCTCCCCTCCCCTGCCCTTGGCACAAAGCTATCACACAAACACAATCACACACTGGCCGTGCCTCAGAACGCCGGGGCTGCAGCTGTGCGCATCGCACCGCAGGGAAATGGGAAAAACATTGCACCAGGGGAGACAGAATAAATCTTATAAAGAATTGCCGATTTAACCCCTGCCCTTCCGAAATAGAAAAGGATCCTCAACTAAAACACAATTATTGATTTCAGTGTTTTATAGTATATCCCAAATTGTTATCTATTTTTGATGAATTCCTGATTAGACCGAATAATTGCCTATACCTTTCCTAATGTGTTTGACAGTGAGTGCATAACCTTTTATACAATTCTGCACATATTTTCTGCATGCTAGTTATCATTGTCAATATCCATCAAGACATTTTGACTCAACACTAAAGACTTCGCCGTGTTATTTGATATGTTAATGAGGCCTATAAAAGCAAAGTACAAGTTAACTGTTAAGTCATTATGTAGGCTACCAGCGGTGGTCCAATTTAATTTCAGGAGCTGAGACAGCTAATTCTGAATAGTTGATGACAGTTCAGGGAATGTTTGTTTCCCTCTTCTCTCAGCCTGTGCATCATCTTATGTGCACTTGTAAACACTATAGTAAATGTATAATGGCTAATTGTAAATGTGATGGGGAAATTATGTGACACACACACACACACACCATAAACACCAAAAGCCATGTTTAAAATAATTGCCTTGTTTTAATAAAAAACACCATGAAGGTACATTGTAAAAAAAATATATATATTTTTCACATAGTGTGGCATTGTAATATACAATACATTTTGTCGCTCAGGATACTGAGAAAATTAATACATTTTATTTTACAAAATTTTGAATTTCATACATGTTTTACAAAACGTAAGAGAAACGTTGTCTTTCTTGAGAAAGTCAACACAACAACAGGCGAAGCTGTTTCCAGTAACTGCCATGGTCCAATGACTAACACAGTCTATTAGGACCCACTAGTCTCCATGAGATCAGAGACCTCGGGATGGATCGAATGCCTTGAGTGACAGTTCCTCTCTTCTTGAGAATGTCCATCAAAAGTATTTTCTAGCATGGGAGTTTGAAACTTCCCTACTTGGCTCAAGGTTTGTTTGTGATCTAATGTCACATAATGTAACCTTGTTCTTTCTTCGCGGTGCTCGCTCTGGAACGATACATGTGGCGATGCTCCGAGAGGTCTAGCGGCACATGATTCTGTCATCCGAGCATCCATTCTGGAGAGAGAAGATAAAAACGTTAGGTCCGTGTTTGCTGTGAAAGTACTTGCCTACTAGTTTCAATGCAACATAACTTTTTTCACTGTTATAAACCAACTTTACGCATGGCTACAGACTATTCATATTCAGGCTACTTCCAACAGTTAGGTCAGCTATCGGGAGACACTAGGTAACTCTTGCAGAAACTCATCAAGATATGTCAGAGTGATATTTACCTCGACAGTGATGCTTGCCAGCTCTGCATTCAGGGTGGTCAGAGGTGTGCGGGGCACGCTGCTCTGCTGACGACTTTTCTCCGGCTCATCCAGCTCGACCTGCAGGTCCCAGATGTAGTCAATGACGTGCTGGAGGATCTCCACCTTGCTGGCCTTCTTGTTGGTAGGCAGAGTAGGTACAAGCTCCTTCAGCTTGCTGTAGCAGCTGTTCATGTCTTGCAGAAAGACGGTCATCTGCTCGTCCAGCAGCGGGATCTTGCATTTGGAGATGGACAGGCTCTGGTCCGCGAGGCACCGCACCATGTCCTCGCCGCCAACCTTACTCTTCAGTGCGCAGGTAGGTCCGACAACCTTCATATTGGCTGATGGTGTAGCTGTAGTTTCCAAAGATAATGAAAAGATGGTGCGTAAAAGCTATAGAGATTACCAAAGGCTCCACAAGTATTTTTAGTAGTCTTGGGAATATTGTCTCAGTAATGTTGACAGTTCTCAACAACGCACGAGTGTACCGCCTTGAATTTATAAGACTAGGACTTGGAGGCGTGCCCAAACTTGTCCTGTTTGCGGAGCGAGGTCCTATAGCGCAGCCGTGTTAGCGTTAGAAGGACGTTTCACAGCTGTTGTCTTGGCCAATGGGAGCGTGCGCCTGATTTTAAGGATTTAGAATACGTTTGAGAAGGCGTTACAAATGGAAACAAATGTGTATTTTTACGGCTGATGGGCCTATGTGGGAATCCAGCTGGCCATGGCTTGGGGACTCTGCAGGTGTAGAGTGCCTGGGGACACTGAAGGGTTGGTGTTGTGTATGGGTATGGGGGTATATGTGCTGTGTGTCGGATGGGATGAATGGCTGGTGATAATAACCATAGCGCCTTGCCCACACAACAGTTAGAGGGCACCTTAGATGACCACGTTATAAACGTGCCATAAATGAAGAGATATTCAGACTATTAATAATAACTGGTTTATTACCATTGGGTATAGTGTAATATGATTAAAGTCCGTTCAAACAATTTGCTCTATATAACACGCATGTGTGCAATTTATGATTCAGAACTTTACACACAAGGGGGGAAAACAACATTCACAATTTAGTGTAGCATTAGTTATTATTTATTATCAAATGTATTTATAGGTCCCGCCTACATGTCTGTCTTTGGCGCACTTTCTCCCGTTATTCACCATAGCTGGCTGAGAATGTGTGTTAAAAGTCACACTAAGCTTTCTTTATACTTACAAACTGCACTTTTTAGCACAGACTCTCTTTTTCCTCTCATGAGGGAAGCCCCTGTGAGCCACTTCACGGATTCCTTCACATGTTCTCCGTGTGTGCTCAGCCTTGTGTGCACATTGAAATTGCATTGCTCTGTTCTGAATCTTCCCCCAGATTGTCCAAACAAGCCAAGGCAGACTGGCAGGCGCCAGCGCCGTGACGTCACCCATTCATCCGAGCCTTGACGCCTGTCAGCCTGGCGCCGAGCGGGCGGTCGCTATGGAGACCTCAAACAACAGGCTCGCACTCCACTGTTCACCTGAGTAGAGCGCAAACGGTCCATGCTATTTCGAATCCTTGGGACGTTGACATTTAAAATATTTAAGATTAGGGTTAGGTAAGTGTTATGGTTAGGGTAGGGACGTCCCATGGATCCCATATTGCACTAACCATGCGCAAACCCCGAGAACAAACTTCGGAGTTCATAATTCATTTATCACTTTAAACCACTTTGATGAGATTACCGCCCCGCGCACCTGCAAACGGTCATTGTCGCCAGTTTACTCAAGCATAGTATTTTAGGAAACGAATAAGAAAGAGAAAGAGCGAGAGCTGTAAAGTGAAACCATGCATTTGTACCGCATTTTTACGCAAATTGATAGGATAAATTGCGGCAGCATTCCTTCACATGAAACTCTATGGAGGCTGTCTGTCTGTGAATGTCTCCTAAAATCAACACACAGCAGCATAACCAGCTAAATATCTTATATAAAACATGCAGCTTTTCTAAAAGCTAGAATTTCCAAGAAAAGTTATGCATTCATAAAAAAAACTGAATGCAGTTATACAATGATATAATATGCACAACATTTTTTAAATGTAGGGGCTACTGCCGCAAGTTAAGAAAGTTCCTTAACTTTGTTCTTACTAATGATAATAGTTAACTTAAATTACCAGCCTCACACATACTGTTATGTTTAACCCTATAGCAATGGGTTTAGTTTAGAAATTGAAATAAACTTTTTGAAGAAGCAACTTATTGCAATTAGCCTATATGTATGCAAATTAGCCTAGATATCACTAGAAAAACTATGGAAAAAACGAATTAAAAGCAGAAAATACTCTGTCCCAGGTTGCAGCTGACAGGGCGGAGGGGGGACAGGGGGAGGGCCGGCTGCCAGAACAATGGGAGTGCGGTGAAGGGATTGTGAGAGAGAATCTAGGCTGGAGCCACAGTGTCTGGAGCGCCCCTCCACTCCCCTCATCCAGCTTTTGTTCAGCTGCAAAAGCTATCAGCACTTCCTATTGACACCAACAATAACTCCACACAGCTGGGCCCTTTTTTAGCCTGTTTACAGCACATCAAGGCAAGGACAGAGAGAGGGAAGAGGGAAAAGGGAAGAAACAGAGGAGGGGAAAAGAAAAGTGAAACAAATTAGCTCCTGATTTTAACTGACAGAATGGCAATGCCTCGCACCACCATCCAACTACCCAAAAACCTTTTTTCCATGGTCATTCATTCATTTTAGTTAATACTGAAATGCATACAGGCATTTAATTGCCGAATTAATTTTAATGACATATCGTAAAAATCTGATCCCACGTTGCTACTGTTATAATTAACATGGAACAATAGCTACTGCTCATAGGGCTTCCGGAAACATGGATCTTCTAATCTTTGTACATTCTATTCTGAACGCATCAATGTAAACATGCTATTAGAGCATCCATCAAAAAGGCTGATATGCAACAGTTGCAGTCTGTTACTTAGACGGAACACTGTGTACAGTGCAGCAGTGTTTTCAACAGTTTGTGCCAGAACAGAAACTTTTCCCCACAGATTTGTCACTATACTGTAGTAAATTGTGCCATTTGGACAGGGAAAGTGTATTGGCTAATACACCCTCTTTATTGCTACAGAAAGTAGTTCCACAAAAGCAAAGTGCAGGATGTAGTGAGGGGAAAGCTGGAGATCAGAGGGGAAAGGACATTCGGTATTAACCCTGTTGCTACTGTTATAATTAACATGGAACAATAGCTACTGCTCATAGGGCTTCCGGAAACCTGGATCTTCTAATTCTAGGAGTCAACAATAATGTGGGATATCATTTTTGATTGTAGACTTCACACTTAACGATTATCATTCAATCATATAACATGACATCATATAGTATAATTTATTTTATGATGTCATTTAATTGAGAAGAAGCAAAACACACATTCTTTTTCTAATCTTGTGGGAACAAACAATTGATTCCCATTCAAAATCCTATTTGCCCTAACCCCTAAACCTAAACTCCTAAACCTAACCCCTAAGCCTAAAATAGCCTTTTTCCTTGTAGGGACCGGCAAAATTTCCCCACTTGTCTGAATTCTCCTTGTTTTACTATCCTTGTGTAGACTTCTGATCCCCAGAAGGATAGTAAAACAAACAAAAAACACACACAGACACACACACAGAAACACAAAGACTCACTCAGACACACACACACACACACACACACACACACACACACACACACACACACACACACACACACACACACACACACACACACACACACACACACACACACACACACACACACACACACACACACCATCTTCCTGCAGCTGTGGGATTAGTTTCCAGTTCACAGTCTGGCTCTTCCTGTTTGGTCGATAATGATCACACCTGTGCAGGTATGTGGAGACGAGCATCGCCACTCATATGGGAGTGGTGGGGTGTGGTGTCAGGTATACATGGTGTGTGATAGTCAATGTCAAATGTGTATTGTTGATAGTGATTGAGACACATTAGGAGCAGGGGAAATAAAGATGATAACAATAAGTGCCTGCAAAACGGGGTGGTTGGGCTGAGTGTGTCATTTCTGCTTACTCAATGGGTTTGTTTTTTATTGGTTCCCTCCTGTTCCCTGTGGTGACTGTCCTGCTTTGCTCTGCTCTAGCCTGGTCAGCCCTGGTGTCCCCCTGGGGAGATTGGCCTCTAATGAGTTCCTGGCCGTGGGGAGTCAGTCACATCCTGTCCAATGACAGGGCAGCCCCTGTTCACAGATGTGTCATCAGCAGAACCGGCTTTCTGCTGAAAGGTCTGGAGCGTCTGAACGGTCACTGTATGTATGGCTATATTTTGCTGTTTATCATAGCAGTCTTGTGGACTTTGATACTGGCAAATCTCTAGATTATATAAGAGTTGTGTAGACTGATAGTAAGTGCTGCACAATAGAGATCCATCCAGTCCCACAGATGTCTTGGACTGTATCCTTGGCCCTGGACTGGGGATGGCTGCCCTCTCCCTCACACTCAGGGACAAGCACAGTTTGGGCACTTTGCAGCCAGCAGCAGCTTGTGTGCCTGCACATTCACAGTGGGACCAGCGGACCCCAGCCTAACCCCCTGCCTCCGCCTGGTTCCCACACACACTATCAAAGCCCTTTAATGGCTTCTAATTAGCTCCCCATCTGCTGGTGACAGCGCACTGGTGGCATGCAAAAGCACCCATTCAGAGCATCGGCATTGTACTCTGGAATACTTTCCACTCCACTGGCAATTGCCTGGAGAGAGTTTTAGCCAGGGGGAGTGTTCTATGGTCAGGGGTTTGGGGGGAGGGCATTGGTGGAGGGACACACAATGGGAGACAGTGTTATGGCTTGCTGCAAATCTAATAATGCCAGAGTTCCTTCCGTCCCTGGACCCCCCCCCCCCCCCCCCCCCCTTATCTCTCCTCTTGCTCATCTGCAACATATTGGCCTCTCTAAAGTGAATCTGGTTCACAGCACTGTGCTCCATGGAGAAGGTACTGTTCTGTGTTCTGTTTTGAGCATAGGTAATAAACCTGATAAGGTGTTCCAATCCATTGTACTGCATGCGACCCTGCATCTCTACCTCTCCACAGGGGGAACAATGGTTTTACCTCTTTAGAAACTGTGATGTCTTCCTAATGAGGCCTAGTCATTAGCAGCTCCTCCAGTGGCCTGCTATGCTATCTGTGAATAGGGCCTGTGTTTGGCCTACACGGCCCCCACACAGACAGACACATAGACAGTGGGGCCCAGGTCCAGTGGATCCGTTAGGGGGGGACCAGCTGTTCACAGCTGGGCAGCGGGGGGAGGACTATGGAGGACTGTGGGGACCAGGGCCCACTGCTGCTGGGCAGCTGTCACCACCAGCAGGGAGGAAGATAAAGGGCAAACAAAGTGCTGCTGCGGAAAATCATCAGCTCATCCAGACAGCTTCCTCTGCCTCCCCAGAGCAGAGCCCATCCTCACCTCAGGCTGCATAGCGCATTCAACTGGACATGGATGGCTCCTAGTCATCTAGCTAAGTGGTGTAAAGTAACTAAGTAAAAATACTTTAAAGTACTACTGAAGTAGTTTTTTGGGGCTTTTGTACTTTACTGTTTATATTTTTGACTACTTTTACTTCACTACATTCCGAAGGAAAATATAAACTTTTTACTCCAATCAATTTTCCCTGACACCCAAAAGTACTTGTTACATTTCGAATGGACAAGAAAATGGTCAAATTCACGCACTTATCAAGAGAAGGATCAAGGATGCGGCCGTCCCTATAGCCTCTGACTCACTAAACACAAATGCTTTGTTTGTAAATAATGTCATAGTGTTGAAGTGTGCCCATGGCTATCCGTAAAAAATAAAAATAAAAATAATGGAAACGTTTTTATGGAAATCTTAATATAAGGAATTTGAAATTATTTATAGCATTTACTTTGACTTTAGATACTTAAGTATATTTAAAACCAGATACTTTTAGACTTTTACTCAAGTAGTGTTTTACTGGGTGACTTTCACTTTTACTTGAGTCATTTTCTATTATGGCATTTTACATTTACTCAAGTATGAAAATTGGGTTATTTTTCCTCCACTGATCTATCTTACATGCCTACACACTGGGACCTTATCATATCTATGTTAAATGATATGACAGAGATGATATGACAGAGATGGTACACTCTTCACCTGTGTGGAGGAGGCATCAAGACATTGAATTCAAAATGAGATCAAATGTTTTGGGGTTAATGTCTCTGAGGCTTTCCAAAACCAGTTTCAGTAACATAGGCATGTACTCATAATTGAGAATATTTAACTTTTAACATAGAGAGCCTGGCTTTCAGATGATGCGTGAGTGCCTCGGTGTAGGCTGTGTTGTGTATTCATTTGTGTGACGAACAGTCAGTCACCTGACCTCTCTCCCTATAACACACACATCCCCACAGCTGCACAGAGGTCTCCAGTCAGCACAGCCAGGGGACATGGGAGCCAAACCCTAAAGATGGAGCCTGGACAGTGGCAGCTGGGGAGCTCACAAAGCCCCATTCAGAGGGCCCAGGCCTGGGGACAATGGCTGGGCCAGGCTGAGCCCTCTCCTCCGCTGTTCCACCCAAAGATTAATACTTCAGATCGGCTTCCCGGTGGCAGGCTCGGCTAAAAGGAGAGCCCTCCTGTTTGTCAGTGGGTATTGTGTGAGTTGTCTGAGAACCAACCTTTTGGATGGGCTTGACAAATGAGCTCTGCCATTGACAGTGAACAGATTGTGGCATGTATATAATCAGGTTATTTGGGTGTTGGTTTTTTGTTTCTCTCCCTTGAGGCCCTTGACATTTCTACACTTCTGAAAGGGCTATGATGGGCCTAGGTTTCCTCTCTTGTTTATTTCTTTTGTTTATCAAAGCTATGTTGAATGAACATCCCAGTCATGATGGTATTGGATGTTGGAGATCCTACATCCATTCATCCTCCATCTCTCTCTGAAGAGGAGGCACAAGAGAAACAGGTGTGATTCATAGTCAACAGACCTACATTGCTTTCTTATTATTGCTTTGTATTCTGTGCAGGCTTCCCTTTCTACCTGCCCTGAACACAGTGTTAGAAAGAACACCCTCAGTGTGGGAAGCACAGTAACAAAATACAGTGTTAGGTGAGGTGGTGTGATGTGGGATACCACAGCACAGTGCCCTGTGTTAGGCCTCGCCCTCAGCCTAGGAGTGGAGTGCAGGTGTTTAGCCCCCAGCAAGGCACCGTTTCAGGTTAGACTAAAAGAATCCCGCCCTGCCCTCTCCACGTAGGAAACTGTAGGTGTCCACTAAGCAACACACACAGTCAGTCGCACACCTGTGCCCACAGGAAGTGAGCTACTCTGTTTGATTACACAATACAACAAAATATTTCATCAGGACAACTTGAGGCAAAGAAATGTTGTCGTCGTTAATTATCATAGCTATGAGATTTGTCTTTTAGTGGCAAGATTTGTCTTTTTACAACAATGAAAACCAATGTAATAACAGTTTAACATATTACTCTATAATGATTTAATAGTGATACAGTTATGATAGTTTGTGAACAACCTTTGCCCTCTAATTGATGACATTAAAGGAGGCCTCATCAGGCCCTTCTGTCCTGTTTGTCCCTGTGTGTTGGCTGTATTCTCACGATAAAGGAATGTACCCACCACATAAACACAGACTCTCCTACAAGCCCCCTATCCCCCCTCCCTACGGCCTCATTCCCTCAACATCTAAAGACACTAGTCTGTTTCCCTGTCTCCCCCATCTCCCTCCCCTCATATCCTCTGACTCCCTGTTCTTCCCTACTTTTCCCTGTCTCCCCCTCTCTCTTAGCCATAGCACCACTCTCACAGTCACAACGGCAACAGCACCTTGATGATGCTCTTGTGTTTCCCACGTTGTCTGAGGCACGCTCAGCTAGGACATCGCCCTGCTTCTCACAAAGCCAGGACCCACTTCCAGGAATCCGCTTGTGTGAAACTAAATGCAGCAGAAGGTGCCCTAGTTTGAAAGTTCATTCTTCTCCCTGGGATTGTTTCAGGGAGTTAACAAAGGGGGAGAGAGGGTGTGTGTGGGTCAGCAGGGGTGTGTATGTGTGTGTGTGTGTGTCTGGGCTTTACTCGCCAGTGTGTGTGTGTCTGGGCTTTACTCGCCAGTGTGTGTGTGTGTGTGTGCACGTGAGGGTAGGGGTGTAGGATTATAAAGAGGAAGTGAATTGGAAGTACACACTCAGTGACCGAATGAGAGGGAGACATTCCTTTGCAGGCCCTTCCCCTCCTCCCCCTCTTCCTCCATCCTCTCCACTCCTCTGTCGTTCGCAGGCCCTGGGAAAATGAAACAGGTGTTTTGTCCCTGGCAGAAAAGCTGGCTGTGCCCGGGGTATGCAGGCTACAGGCTGTTGGGGGCTAGCGAAAGCTCTTAGGCCCAGCTTTAGGTCGGCGCTCTGAATGGCCCTCCGCTTCATTATCATGTGAATTCTGGGAACTGCCCTGGGCTCCCAGTAACACCAGTGAGCTTCCCATATGGTGTTCGCTTGGCAACTAGAGAGCCCCCCCCCCCCCCCCCCCCCATGTCCCCTTACCGCTCACTCTGCACCCCTCCCTTCCATTCCAACACTTGATATCAAAGGAGGACAAGTAGAGGAGGGACACTGAGGGGCCCTGCGGCTAGACCACACAGACTAATATTGGACAGGCCTCATCATGGTCGTATGACGCTGCCTGCTGCCCTGGAGGGCAGGTTTAGCATCCTGATGTATTCAAGTTGTAGTTATGATTGACATAGACACTGTGAGCCTTCTGTGGAGAGGTGTCCCTCCCTAATCAATGGGAATTTCACAGATCGCTTTCCCCATATCAAATCAAATCAAATTTGAATTTGTCACATGAGCCGAATACAGCAGGTGTAGACCTTACTGTGAAATGCTTACTTACAAGCCATTAACCAACAATGAAGTTCAAGAAATAGAGTTAATAAAATATTTACAAAATAAACTAAAGTTTAAAAAAAAGTAACAACAAAATATCATAACAAGGCTATATACAGGGGGTACCGGTACTGATTCAATGTGCGGGGGTACAGGTTAGTCGACGTTATTTGTACATGTAGGTGGGGTAAAGTAACTATGCATAGATAATAAACAGCGAGTACCAGCAGTGTAAAAACGAAGGGGGGATGGGGGGGTGTCAATGTAAATAGTTTCACAGATTTCACAGATCACTTTCCCCATATCCTACTCTGGGAGAATGACAATGTAGTGTGTAACACAACAGGATCAGTGGAGTGTGCCAACCCAAACCACCCACTACGACTTGCCTCAGCGAACCTTCCTTGTTTTTGTGTGACACTTTTACAAACATTGGTGTATTGAACCTTAACACAATCGCAAAGTGATCCACTTGAGCTGGAAATAATATGAAGAAGACTATACTTACTCATGTGACTAATGCAATATTGTGATGATTCAAAATTTCCAAGACGATGAGGCCACTTCCATTATCTACTGCAGTGAGACATCAGTCATCAGTAACAACATGCTAGGGAATGCTCTGCTTTGGAGCCACCTGTGGTTGAAGGGCAGGAAGGAAGTTTCTGAACAGTATGTCACATGTGCTACATGATCTCATGATGATGCAGAGAGTGTGTGTGTGTGTGTGTGTGTGTGTGTGTGTGTGTGTGTGTGTGTGTGTGTGTGTGTGTGTGTGTGTGTGTAATCTCTTGGCTTACTTCCCTACTTGCACCTGTGATAAAGGGGGAGAGGCAAGGATGGAGTGAGGGAGAGAAGGGGGGAAGAGGGAAATGATTTGAGTCTGAGCCTAGGTCAGAGGAACTCTCCTGATGACTCATGTTCTTGCACATGGAGCGATTCACTCCCTCTGCAGCTGTCCAGCCACATGCGCAATATTATTTCACAACATCTTCCCTGTCCTTGAAAATTCACCCCCCCCTACTCGCCCTTCCCTCTCCCCTTCCACTCTCTCACTGTCCTGGCTCCAGTGAAACACCCTGAGTAGGTGCAGGTGCAGGCGTTACTCATGCCCTCTTCCCCGAATCTGCTTGTGCTGCATGTCATTTAATAATCTTTTCTATTCCACAGAAACCTGACGGCCTCAGGTAAGTGTTGTAATCACCCTGCCGGGCCACACCCTATGTGTAAAAACACAGCTTGTGACATCGATGATAGTACTTTCATCACATAGGTACTGATAATGATCCATCATTTTTATTTTCCAGATTCTAGTGTGTGTGTGTGTGTGTGTGTGTGTGTGTGTGTGTGTGTGTGTGTGTGTGTGTGTGTGTGTGTGTGTGTGTGTGTGTGTGTGTGTGTGTGTGTGGACCAGAAGTTTGACCAACTGACATTTTGTTAGTCCCCACAAGGTCAAATGCTATTTCTAGGGAGTTTAGGGTTAAGGTTAGAATTTGTGTTAGGGTTAGAATTACGTTAAATGTTAGGGTTAGGAGCTAAGTTTAGGGTTAGGGTTAAGATTAGGTTTTTGGGTTAAGTTTAGGGTTAAGGTTAGGGTTAGGGTTAGGGGTTAGGGAAAATAGGGTTTTGAATGGGACTGAATTTTTCTCCACACACACATGCTCTCTGTGTATACAGTATCTTTTTAGGTCTAGAGGATTCTGCCTGCTCTGGTCCAGGGGAACGCCTCTTCGTTCAGATGACGTGTGAGTGCAGCAGCCGTGACTCATCACACAGCTGCCTCTGGACTCCCACCCATCCTGGAGGAGTAGACCCAGTCAGACCAGGTCACAAGCCAGTGGCATGACCACAGTGTTTACTGCAGCAGGCCTAATGGACTAATGATACCTGAGGAATGATACACATTACCCGTATAGGACTACTGACTGGTACTGATACTATTACACAGCAAATACAACCCGTTGAACATGCCCGTCATGGATCGATCTCTACTGACTAACACGTTCTTCATATGGCTTCACCTGTATCTTCACTACAACATGGTAACATCATGTCTCTGTGAGGAGGGTGAATCATTGATTCTACTCACACGTTATGATGACTCTCTAGTGTTTAACAGTGAATGGCATTTTAGTGGAAATACATGTTATATGCATGTCAAACTAGAGTATAGATATTCATATGGAAAATAACACCTTTCATCCAAGAGATGAATTTGCCAAACCCCCTCCTCCCGCCAAAACAGAAAGAGAATGAACCTCGAATAGAGAGATGAGAGTTGAGTGAGGAAAGAGTGAGTGAGAGAGAGAGAGGAGAGGGAGTGAGAGAATGGACGGATCCTTTTCTGTGCGCCCTAAAGACGTTTCCCTCAGATGTTGGGTCTTCTTCAGATGCTAATGGTCAATTTTTATTCTAAAGCCTCCCTTAGCATAACAATGCTATGGAAGTGAAAGAGCTAAACCTCTGCTTTCTTTAGGAAGCCAAAGCTGGTCTTTCTTGTGGACTAATGCCCTTCTCTCTTTGTGCAGAGAGTGAAAACCCTCTGGAACGCGATGGCAAGGTGATCACAGCGCTAACTTGAAAATGAGACTGAAACAACACGTGATAGCCACCCAAAGTACCATCACTAAGTCATTATAATAAAATACATGGCCAAATACAGCTCTGTGTAGATAGCCAGGTGCACTTACTTTCAGAATATGATTACAGAGATTGTTTCAAATATTATTGGGCTTTGTTGTTTAAATCTGTGGTGAATTACAGTACCAGTCAAAAGTTTAACGGGTTGTATTTGCTGTGTAATAGTATCACACCTACTCATTCAAGGATTTTTCTTTACTTTTACTATTTTCTACATTGTATCATAATAGTGAAGACATCAAAACTATTTAGTAACACATATGGAATCCTAGTAACCAAAAAAGTGTTAAACAAATCAAAATATATTTTAGATTCTTCAAAGTAGCCACCCTTTGCCTTGACGACACCTTTGCACACTCTTGGCATTCTCTCAACCAGCTTCATGAGGAATGCTTTTCCAACCGTCTTGAAGGAGTTCCCACATATGCTGAGCACTTGTTGGCTGCTTTTCCTTCTGTCCTTTGGTCTGATGAGTCCAAATGTGAGATTTTTGGTTCTAACGGCCGTGTCTTTGTGAGACGCGGAGTAGGTGAACGGAAGATCTCCACATGTATGGTTCCCACCGTGAAGCATGAAGAAGGAGGTGTGATGGTGTGGGGGTGCTTTGCTGGTGACACTGTCAGTGATTTATTTAGAATTCAAGGCACACTTAACCAGCATTGCTACCACAGCATTCTGTATCGATACGCCATCCCATCTGGTTTGCGCTTAGTGGGACTATCATTTGTTTTTCAACAGGACAATGACCCAACACACCTCCAGGCTATTTAAGGGCTATTTGACCAAGAACGAGAGTGATGGAGTACTGCATCAGATGACCTGGCCTCCACAATCACCCGACCTCAACCCAATTGAGATGGTTTGGGATGAGTTGGACCTCAGAGTGAAGGAAAAGCAGCCAACAAGTGCTCAGCATGTGGGAACTCCTTCAAGACTGTTGGAAAAGCATTCCTCATGAAGCTGGTTGAGAGAACGCCAAGAGTGTGCAAAGCTGTCATCAAGGTAAAGGATGGCTACTTTGAAAGAATCTAAAATCTAAAATATATTTAGATTTGTTTAACACTTTTCTGGTTACTACATGATTCCATATGTGTTATTTCATAGTTTTGATGTCGTCACTATTATTCTACAATGTAGAAAATAGTAAAAATAAAGAAAAACCCTTGAATGAGTAGGTGTGTGCAAACTTTTGGCTGGTACTGTATGTCTGTTGGAATGCTCAAACCCAAATGTTATGACTGTATGTCTCATACTCAAAACACTTTGCTTCCTTTCCTTTGCTTTAAACAGGTGAGCCTTCATTCAGGGTGTGTGGTTGAATGGTAGTACAGATATCATCTCTGTATCTGGTTGATGGAGACGTCATCCTACTTCTGCCTCTCTCTATGCACGTTTTTAGAAATAAAGGCGCAAATTTCCCCAAATGTCGTTTCAAGTTTTTCTCCATGGAATTTTAGGCTATTTATGAATTGAGAGGCAGATTCATAGCCATCTTTTTATGAGTTTGTTCATGGAATATAACATCCTACATATTATAATCCCACGGTCAAGATGTATGAATGCGTTATTGATAGAAATGTTACTAGCTTGAGGGAGTGGCTGTTTTTGTGATTGTATTTTTTTTACAGTAAAAAAGAGGATAACAGAAATGGTTTTATTAGAGGGTACGATCCACCAGTTGTGTCATGAGACTTTGTGTCTCTGAAGAATATGATGGAACCTGACATTGGTCACATCGGTAACAGTAGCACAATGAGGCTTCATCTGTTGTTCCTATTGGCAATTGTTGCTTAAGTACCCCACAATGACCAGTCCTTATCCCATTAACACCTCTCCTGTTCCCCCCTCCTGTCTCTGGATCTGTCTGTGCAAATCAGATCAGCAGGTCCAGGGCCAGGTGCAGCCCAGAGGAAGTTAGCACCTCCTCAACCATGCCAACACACTCTATTTACATGCACAATGCATGCAGGTTAATTAAGCAAATCTGTGAGCACAGGTGTGTTTGATGGATGGGAGGAGGACACACTGTTGTGACTGGAGCCATTCATACATGTAAAACATAAAATGCAGATGATATATAGTGCCTATCATAGGTAAGTGATTTTTTCACATTTTGTTGCATTATAAAGTGGTATTGAAATGGATTTACCTCACTGTACCCACACATACAATTATATGTAAGGTCCCTCACTTTAGTAGTGTACTTCAATGCACAGATTCAACAACAAAGACCTGGGTGCTTTTCCAATGTCTTGGTAGGAAAGGCACTGATTGGTAGATGGGTAAAACATGTAAATAAACAGCAGACGCTGACTATCCCTGTGAAGCTATTACAGTAAATAGGAGTCCTTCCAAACTGAGTTGCCAGAGAGAAAGGAAACCGCTCAAGGATTTCACCATGGTGTCAATGGTGATTTAAAAACAGTTACAGAGTTTAATGATGTCACACCCTGATCAGTTTCACCGGTCTTTGTGCTTCTCTGCACCCCCCTACAGATGTCGCCCATCTTCCCCATTATCCCCTGGGCATTTATACCTGTGTTCTCTGTTTGTCTGTTGCCAGTTTGTCTTGTCTTGTCAAGTCTTACCAGTATTCTTTCCTGTCTTCCTGTTTTCTCAAGTTTCTGTTTCCTAGTTTCCCCGGTTCTGGCCATTCTGCCTGCCGTTCAGTACCTGCCTGACTCTGACCCGATTACGGACCTCTGCCTGCCCTGACCCCGAGCCTGCCAGCCGTTCTGTACCTTTATGACTGCCCTGGATTACGGACCTCTGCCTGCCTTGACCTGTCTTTTGCCTGCCCCCTGTTTGGGTCAATAAACATCTATGATTCTGGCTGTCTGCATTTGGGTCTTATCCTGAGTTCTGATAAATAGCTGTGATAGGACAACACTGAGAATGGATCAAAAACAATGTAGTTACTCCACAAAGAAGGTACAGAATAAAAAATATTCAAAAACATATATCCTGTTTGCAACAAGGCACTAAAGTAACACTCCAAAAAATGTGGCAAAGAAATGTACTTTTTGTCCTGAAAACAAAGGGTTATGTTTGGGGCAAATCCAACACAACACACCACTCTCCACATTTTCAAGCATGGTGGTGGCTACATCATGTTATGGGTATGCTTGTCTTCAGAAAGGACTGTGGAGTTTTACAGGTTAAAAAGAAACGGAATGGAGCTTAGCACAGGCGCAATCGTAGAAGAAAACCTGGTTCAGTCTTCTTTCCACTTGACACTGGGAGACACATTCACCTTTCAGCAGGACAATATGTTCCTCATTAGCTGAGTTACAGTTTTGACTTAAATCTGCTTGAAAATGATCAACAACCAACTTGACTGAGCTTGAAGAATTCTGAAAAGAATAATGGGCAAACAATCCAGGTCATTGTCATGATAATACATTTTATTATAGAATTTTCCTTCCACTCTGACATTAGTGTATAATGTGTAGATCATTGACAAAATAATGACAACTAATACATTTTTATCCCACTTTGTAACAATGAAATATGAATAAATCTTATGATAGTTATTGGTTATTATACTATGTAATGTGTGTTATGTATTGGGCAAATGCTGCATTTCATTAAGGCTTATTTGCTGTGCCCTTTTTGTTTCTCATGCATTCATACAGCATGGCATGGATAACACTTAATTTATGCATGGAACAAAACACAGTCAGGGCTGTTTATACTTGTGTTTAAGTGAGTACTATGTGTGTTCTTTCATGTGTGTCTCTGTCTGCGTATTCTTGTGTGTGTGTGTGTGTGTGTGTGTGTGTGTGGGGGGGGGGGGGGGGGGGGGGGGTTAAGAGGATGTTAGTGGTGACACGATGCATCCATTTAAAGCAGGGAGCTCAGCAACAGAGCATCAGGACTCAATGAATGACACAGCTGGTTCTGTGGAGATAGCTGTCACTGCCATAACTAGGCCCTGCTCTCTCTCTTCCATTCCCTCTTTATCTATCTACCCCTCATTTTTCCCTGTATGTATCTCTTCTCTTCCATTTCTCCCTATCTGATGTTGTGATGCGCTCTCTCCCTCCTCTCTCGCTTCAGGGTCCAGACTTCATGGAGCCGAAACTGCAACTCACTTCCTGGAGCTGGCGTTCACTTCCTGTCTTTTTGTGTGACTTCCTGCCCTGCCTCTGTGATCAGGCCCTGCGGAGCCGCCTCTCTGGGAGAGACTTCCTGTTCCACAGACAGCTGTGGAGATAATTCCCCCTTTTTGCTGATTTTTCTATTTTTTTTTTCGCTCAAGTGTCTTCTTTTCCATGCGCTGTTTTTCCAGTTACTCTGCTTGGCTGCAGGTTTATTTTGATATTGAGTGAACCGAATCAAATCCCCCTGAGCTATGTCATCTCAATTTTTGGAGAGTGGACCTGTCGGGGCTATTGAAGCAGAGCAATAAAATGAGATGGAAATATAACATACTACATGATGAAACACAATATAGGCACAAAGTACATATTCAACATAGTGATGTGAAAGACTAAATGCAGTATTGCACCAGTCTATCCTCTGTGGACTGTGCATTCCCATCAGCACTCCTCTCCTCAGAGCCTCCCTTTAGGCCTTCCAGGAGCCCTGGGTGTGTGTGTAGAGGAATGCAGTGGGTGTGGTGACTGTGGGCCCCGGCAGAGACAGGCGCTGGTTGGTACATGAAGCTCCACCACAGTCTCCCCTGACGGGCAGAGCAGAGACAGCCTGCAGGGAGGAGGGCTTCACTGGGTGAGGGATCACAGGCCAGAGGCAGAAGGGAGAGGTGGAGAGGGAGTACAAGGAGAGGGAAAGAGGGAGCAAAGGAGGGGGAATGAGGGAGCGGAGGAGGAAATGTGGATGAGGCTCTGTTTGGGTGCCTTGCTGTCTGGGATTGCTGTGTATCACTCCACCCAGCTGAAACGGTTTACAGTATGTACCAATGTATATTTGTGTGTGTGGATGTGATGTGTACACCAGCTGATATGAAAGACTCCACATGCTCTACGTCCAAGAAGGCTGGTGGGAGGAGCTATAGGAGGATGTGGTCATTGTAATGGCTGGAATGGAATCAATGAAACAGAGTCAAACACGTTGTTTCCATGTCTTTGATGTGTCCGGTACCATTCCATTGATTCCATTCCAGCCAATATAATTTTCCCGTCCTCCTATAACTCCGCCCACCAGCCTCCTCTGCTCTACATTGAGATGGTGCCGCTATCCCAGGGATCATCAACTAGATTCAGCCGCGCGCCAATTTTTTCTTGAGTGGTTGGTCGGGGGGCCGGAACATAACGAATCATTTGTAGAATGTAAATTGACCACCAGAAGTCCAAACAGAATGTTTGACTAACAATCATTTCAAACCTTGCTTACATTTGTATACGATCACGTGTCCCTGTTAAGCGTGGGACTACTTGGAAACAGATTTCCAAAATTAAAGTCACTTGGGGCTGATTTCCTGGTGTTTTTACAGTCTTTGTTTTATTTATTTTTTGCTCAGAAAACTTCGGAGGGTTGCAAATAAAACCACCAACGGGCCAAATTCGGCCCGCGGAACACCAGCTGGGAAACCCTGCTCTAGGCTGTTGAATCTCGCAATCATCCCATTCCTTTGTCAAGCCCACTGTAGGCTACATTATCTGTCTCCCCACTAACTAAAGGTGTCAGCATGCTTCCCAGCCTTAACAGTTCAGAAGAGTTTGTGCATTATGACGACATTTTGTAACGTTTTTGTTCATTTTGGACTTCGGTGAGTTTTTTTTTTTAAGTTTGGAGGCGAGTCTCCAAAAGTAGGGATTATTAAAAAAAAGTATTTGTTGTCATTCTGTTAGGTGGAGCGAAACCCAAGAGCAGACTCAGACAAGGAGACGGGGATTAAGTAACCAAGGTATTTATTGGAACACAGGGGGGAAGATGGAGTACAGGTCAGTGGAAGAACGTGTTGCTGGTGAGCCTCAGGGTCCTTGGAAAAAAATCAGGATGTCATCTAAATAGACAAAAACGAAGCGTCCAATCACATCCCTCAGCACGTCATTGACTAGGTTCTGGAAAACAGCAGGGGCGTTAGTAAGGCATGACCAAATACTCAGTGACCAAGTGGTGTGTTGAATGCAGTCTTCTTTTGCGGTCAAGGTGGTAGATATTCCAGAGGTCGAATTTGGTAAACACCGTGGCACCATGGAGGGGGGAAAAAGCAGAGCTGCTGAGTGGCAAGGGGTACATGTTCTTAACAGTGATATTATTCAGCCCACGGAAGTCCATGCACGGCCTCATTGACCCATCCTTCTTCACAAAGAAAAACCCAGCACCCACCGGGGAGGAAGATGGCTTGATAAGTCCTGCAACCAGAGAATCCTGGATGTAACTCTCCATAGCCTCTTGCTCGGGATGAGAGAGGTTAAACAACCGGCTACTGGGGAGAGGAGCTCCAGGCTGGAGATCAATGGCGCAGTCGTACGGCCGATGAGGCGGCAGCGACAGGGCGTGGTGCTTGCTGAACACAGGAGCTAGATCGTGATACTCGGGAGGAACAGATGACAGGTCCGGAGGTTCTGGAATGAACTGAGGCACAGACAAGGCAGGGGGAAGGGCCGAATGTAAACAATTAGTGACGAAATTAACTCCAAGTGGTGACCTTTCCGGCGGTCCAGTCAGTCTGTGGGTTGTGTAGCTTTAACCATGGATGGCCAAGAACCAGGGAAGAGTTAGGACAGTCGATTATGTGGAAACAGATCTTTTCCTGGTGATTTCCAGAGAGACGCAGGATGACAGGGACGGTTCTCTCACAGACACAGGCGAGGAGCTTTCCATTGAGAGCCTTGGCATCGAGGGGTGAATCGAGTGTAACAGTGTCCAGGCACAACTGGGTAACGACACCTCGGTCCAGGAAGCGCTTGTCGGCGCTGGAATTGATGAGAGCAGACAGAGGAAAAGCCTGACTCTGCCACACAAAGTTGCCTTCATGCAGGGGTCTGGGGGAAGATGGCCAGGCGGTTTGTCTCAACAGTATATCCCCCACTACTGCCGAGCCCCCTATTTTACTGGACGCAGGGAACAAGTGGAGACAAAGTGACCAACCTGGCCACAGTATAGGCAGCTCTTAGTGCCGATTCGTCGTTGCCTCTCCTCTGGAGAGAGACGGGCCCTGCCCAGCTGCATGAGTTCAGGATCTGGACATGCCTGTGGATGGGATGCAGTCAGAGAAGAAGGGCAAGGCACTGAAGCAGATGTTATGGGACATGCAACCCTACCTACCCTCTCCATCCGACACTCACAGAGACGGTTGTTGATGTGGATAGCGAGAGAGGTGAGTTCATCAAGTCCATCAGGCTCATCCCTGAACACCAACTCATCCATGAGGGTCTCAGTGAGTGTGTTCCGGAATGCTCCCTGAAGGGCCTCCTCATTCCAGCCGCTCTCAGCGGCGAGGGTGCGAAACTCATATGCCATCTCAGCAACACTATGGGGGCCTTGACAGAGGGACAGGAGTCATTTAGCGGCATCCTTACCACAGACCGGGTGCTCGAAGACCTTCATCTCCTCCGTGAATCTGGAGTATTAGAAGCAGATGGGGGACTGTCTCTCCCAAACTGCCGTGGCCCAGGAAAGCGCTGCTCCACGGAGGCAGCCAATCAGAAAATACATCTTGGCCTGTTCGCTAGCATAAGAGTAGGGCTGTTGCTCAAATACTAGTGAACATTGTACCAAAAAGGCTCTGCAAGCTCCGAGGTTGCCATCATAACGCTCGGGAGTCAGAACAAATGGCTCCCGGAGCGGAGGAGAAGGACTAGGAACTGGTTGTGAGCTCTGAGCGAGGGGTCGGCCCAGTAAGTCAGACAGGCTCTGTGAAAACTCCTTGATGTGCTCCAGAAGGGTCTTCAGGGCGTGGTCATGTCGCTCGAGCAGGGCGCCTTGGCCGACGAGGGTTTGGTGGAGAGTAGCAGAGTCTGCTGGGTTCATCTCTAGGGCCAGATCGTACTGTTAGGCGGAGCGGAACGGGTGAACCCACGAGCAGACTCAGACAAGGAGACGGGATGAAGTAACCAAGATATTTATTGGAACACAGGGGGACGATGGAGTGCAGGTCAGAGGAAGCTTGGGCGGGTTAATGGAGACCAGGTTCGGAGGCTGAGGTTGGAGCGAGAGGGGTTGAGATAGGGTAAGCAGGTCCGGGGAGGAATCCAGGGGAGTAATGGAGTGGGGAATCCAGGACAGAGTAGCAGGATGACGAGACGTGGGACAGGAGACAGGGACCAGAGTCAGAGCGGGCAGAACTGTAGTGGAGCGGAAAAACAGCGTCAGGTAGGGAAACAGGCACAGCGGGGGTAACAGGATCTGAGTAGTAACAAATAGCTAGAAGCGTAGACTGACTGAGCAGAGATTACGATCTGGCAGTGGGGAAGTAGCAGGAATGAGTATTTATAGATGTCTTGATTATGGAACGGGTTGCAGCTGGTGAGGATCTGCTCTGACTCCAGCACACTTGTCTCCGCCCACACACAAACACAGAGAGGAAAAGAGCACTGGGGGAGGCGGCAAGTCAAAGAGACACAGGATGACCAGTAGAGGGCGTTGCAGGAGCAGATGTGACACATTCAACGAGACGACCTGTTTTCATGCACATTTCTTCATTAAGAAATACTGCACCAAACATCTTAGTTAGATGTAAAATTGGCAGACGAAGATCTCCTCAGCAAAAGCGTCAAAATTTATGGCTGATTTCTTGAGTTATCTTAGATTAATTCTGACTATTTTGAGGAAGTATATACTGGCACTGGCGTATCAAAATGGACAAAGTTTTATTGCCACTTTAAAAAAAAAATTCAACCGGAGGTCTTTTAAAGGAGTATGCAGGCACACTCGTTCAGTTCGGCTTAACACCAGCTCCAGTCGTACTCGTCAGCATATGTTCACCTTATGCCCTCATTGTGTCCATGTGGCCACCTGCATGGGCCAGGAATGACAGCAGGGTGGCTGCCAGGGTCAGGGCCTGGGGAGAGGGGCTGGTGCTTGCGGAGCCAGCCTGGGGAGGGTACAGGCCTGTCGGTATGTCTCCCCTCAGAGAGGGCAAACTTTGAGTGTCTCCTTTGAACCAGGGGACATGGCAGCCACATGGGCTTCTCATGGGGCGGTCATGGTGTCAGTGTGGTCAGATGGGATTTGGAATGGACAAATGTGTATGAGTTCCCTCAGATTCACTAATGTATGTTTAAGGATTTCTAGGGGAGATATGTTAGATACATTCCATTTAACTCAACAATGAATAATCAGACTGGATAAATAACATTATTTATGGTTGTTCTACCTAAGCAATACATTTGAAACAACATAACTTAGGGTCTGTCTAGTCATGCTCATGGTATCTTAAAGCTTAAGTTGCCTCAGTTAACATCTATACAGATAGCATCTAAAATCTAAGCTATGTGAACAGTCCTGGACAAGGACAGCTGAAAATCCACTATCGGTGCTTAAGAGAGAGGAGCTTTTGGGAAGAGCCTGTGGCATTTCACTTTCCTTACACAAGAACGAACAGCTAGGATACAATCTCAATCCATCACAATTAGGGGGTGTGGGTGGTTTTAAGAGCTAGCCTTGAGCTGATGGGGTTGAAGCCTCTACCCACGACAAAGCATCCTGGGCATGTTCTGACGGGATCTCCCCAGGTCCTGGCTCTGCCTGGTTGTGCTGAGTGGCAGGGGCATACACGGGCCTCTTCACACGTACACCACTTCCTGCTACTGCTGGGCACTGCACTGCACCTCTCAGGACCAGCATACAGGCCAGGGCAGGAGGCCACTCACAGATGGACAATGGTTTGTCATCTTAAGCAGTAACAGTAAAGAATATATGAATAAAAGTGAATTAACTTTGTATGAATTTGAAATGGAAAGCATATGCTGTCTCATTGCATTTGAACTCGTTGATCCCCTTATTTGGACCATATTCAACTCTATTCTTCCCCAGCCACATCGTTGTGACAATGGCATCTGATTTAACTCAATACCAGCTAATGAAAACAACATCTGAAGGCAACAACAAAATATGGCACATTTAGCAAGATAATATACACTTGCATAAAGCCGTTGGTATGCTGAGGCTTAATTGGCCTAAACCATGACAATAAAGTGAAGAACATTAATCAATAGGTTAGTTACACTGACATTTTCAACTGGAAAAACATCATGAACACCGTAGGTGGAAAACACCCAACAATGCTCAGTTATCAAAATATTACCTTGTAAAAAGACTGACAGAGAGAGAGAGAGAGAGAGAGAGAGAGAGAGAGAGAGAGAGAGAGAGAGAGAGAGAGAGAGAGAGAGAGAGAGACTGAATGTGTAATGAGCTTGAAATAACCCAGTGCTTTTCTCTCTCTCTCTCTCTCTTTCTGTGTCCTCCCTTATTTTCCCCCCTCTTTTGGGAAACATGCCTTTCCCAGCTGCACAGCCCCCACAGTGCGAGGCCAGGCCAGGAGCACAGCTGGCCAGACATGGTGGAGCCAGTCGACAGGCGCATGGAGCGCCGCCCGCCCAGGCCCTCTTCCTCCGCAAACATGCCCAGGTGTGGGGCCTCCGAGCTGGGCTTCTGATCTGCACCAAACAGGGTTGTGTGTGGGGTGGGGGGTGTCAGGGTGTGGAGGGGGTGTCCCGCTGAAGCTGTGTCAACATTGAGAGAGAGAGAGAGAGAGAGAGAGAGAGAGAGAGAGAGAGAGAGAGAGAGAGAGAGAGAGAGAGAGAGAGAGAGAGAGAGAGAGAGAGAGAGAGAGAGAGAGAGAGAGAGAGAGAGAGAGAGAGAGAGAGAGAGAGAGAGAGAGAGAGAGAGAGAGAGTGTGTGTGTGTGTGTGTGTGTGTGTGTGTAACAACGATTACTGCAGTGTTGTAGCTCAATTATAGCTAATTGTTCATATCACTTCATACCTAACCTACTTAAAGCCATGCCAGAGAAAAGTACATAGGGGATAAGTGGTTTGCAATGGCTTTGATTTAAAACATATAATCAAATGCCAATATAGGAACATTGGTTATTACAGTTTAATGAAAAACATAAATAGCCACCTGCAGTACACACACACACACACACACACACACACACATTTACACACAAACACACACCTGCGTAAAGCCACAGCCACATAGCCTGCACAAACAAGGTTCCAAAAAAACACATCATGAAATACCTTACACTTTAATGACATTACCTGTAGAGATTTGATATGCAATTTTATTTCATAACCTCAACTGATGATGACTTCACCCAGCTCTCATCCAAGTCAAGCATTCAATACACACACACACACACACACACACACACACACACACACACACACACACACACACACACACACACACACACACACACACACACACACACACACACACACACACACACACACACACACACACACACACACACACACACACGAAGGCCAGAGTAACAGGAGGCATATGAGTGGAGGTCAGATCAGATAAGACAGGGCCAGACACAGATAAGGCCTTTGAACAGCTTCATCTCAGGAGAGAGAGAAAGCTAAGTCCCCCCTTCAGCCATCTCACATGGGCTGTTTGTTGGGCTGTTTGTAGCCAATTAACTGGGCCAGTAAATTCCCTCAGTGCCTGTATGGTCTCCAGTTTCCCCCCTTGCACACGCACAGACAGAGACACGGATACTGTGGCATGGCAGGTAGCCTAGTGGTTAGAGCGTTGGGCCTGTAACCGAAAGGTTTCTGGATCAAATCCCCAAAACAAGAAGAGGTAGTTCTGCCCCTGAACAAGGCAGTGAACCCACTGTTCCCTTGTAGGAAGTTATTGTAAATAAGAATTTGTTCTTAACTGACGTGCCTAGTTAAATATTTTTTATTATAAATACTGAACACCAACTCATCACCCTGTGAGTCCCTCAGTGTCAAGGAGTGCATGTGGCCCCCTTGTGGTATAGACAAGACACTGCAGAAAACAGGAGGAACCTTGGTGTTTTGCCTCTCAGTATGTTATGAGGCAGATTCATTCTGAAGTCAACCTCCACCTATCCATATGCAAACATGTCCATGTCACTGTCACGGATCATGAAACATTTGCATATATGGCATAGCAGAGCTCCCTCCCACTGTCAGTGGTGTAGAGCACTTAAGTAAAAATACTTTCAAGTACTACTTAAGTAGTCTTTTTTTGGGGTATCTGTACTTTACTATTTATATTTTCGTCAACTTTTACTTTTACTCCACTACATTCCTAAAGAAAATGATGTATTTTTTACTATATACATTTTCCCTGACACCCGTTACATTTTGAATGCTTAGCAGGACAGGAAAATGGTCCAATTCACGCACTTATCAAGAGAACATCACTGGTCATTCCTACTGCCTCTGATCTGGCGGACTCACTAAACACAAATGCTTCGCTTGGAATTATGTCTGAGTGTTGGAGTGGGCCCCTGGCTATCCGTAAATAAAAAAACAAGAAAATGATGCTGTCTGGTTTGCTTAATGTCAAATATTTCAAAGGATTTATACTTTTACTTCTGATACTTAAGTACATTTTATCAATTACATTTACTTTTGATACTTAAGTATATTTAAAACCAAATACCTTTACTGAAGTATTATTTCACTGGGTGACTTTCACTTTTTTTTTTACTTAACTAGGCAAGTCAGTTAAGAACAAATTCTTATTTACAATGACGGACTAGGAACAGTGGGTTAACTGCCTTGTTCAGGGGCAGAAAGACAGATGTTTACCTTGTCAGCTCAGGGTTTCAATCTAGCAACATTTTGGTTACTGGCCCAACGCTCTAACCACTAGGCTACCTGCTGCCCCCATTTTCTATGAAGGTATCTTTACTTTTACTCAAGTATGACAATTGGGTACTTTTCTCACCACTGCCCACTGTGCATGTTGTTAGCAGGCAGGGCTAAAGCCTATTTAACCTCATAGGTTAAGGATTCCATAGACCTTCAGCTGTTACTCCTGATGCTACCCATTGGCCCATGGACAAACAAAATCATCAACTCCTTCACTCACCAGTTCCCTAAAATCTATAGGTATGTACATTTATGCAAATCCAGGTAGCCTAGCGCTTAAGAGCGTTGGGCCAGTAACCGAAAAGTCGCTGGTTTGAATCCCTGAAAAATCTGCCATTCTGCCCCGGCAAAGCAGTTAACCCCCCAACAACACCTGTTCCCCAGGTGCCGATGATGCACCTCTCTGATTCAGATGGGTTGGGTTAAATGCGGAAGATGCATTTTGGTTGAATGCATTCAGTTGTGACTAGGTATCCCCTTTCCCTTTACATGAAGGGCCTGATGCTGAGAGAACTCCCTCTGAGTCACTGTGACAACAAACAAAAAAATACACACATTGCTACTGGTGTGTGTGTGTGTGTGTGTGTGTGTGTGTGTGTGTGTGTGTGTGTGTGTGTGTGTGTGTGTGTGTGTGTGTGTGTGTGTGTGTGTGTGTGTGTGTGTGTGTGTGTGTGTGTGTGTGTGTCGGTAGCAAGGCCTGTAGTTTGCTCACCTGTTCACACACAGAGACAAAAGACTTTGGGAGGAAGCAGACGTCCTTGTGGGAGGACAGGCCACTACTCTACCTGTTTGTTTAGAGGATGCCCGCACCCTGATCAACTTCAACACAGCCTGCATGTCTACACGCTACCTGTTTATACAGCTGAGTATGCCTTGTCTCTAGAGGCCTCACAATGGCAGAGGATCAGCTGGAAACATGCTGCTCTCTGGTTGGGTGTAATTCCGTGTCCATTGCTGCCCTAACCACTTCTGCCCAATGAGCCCACTACAAGCCCATTCTGATCAGATGTACAACGATAAAGCCTGCAGGTTTTAGTGAATGTCTGTGGTGTGCATGGCTTACTATATATGGACCAGAGCTTCAACTCAAACATCTAATTATGTGTTAGTGCTGATGGGAAAAGATTACACACATCCACCAAGAATCTGTCATTGTGTGAATTCATTCTCTGGAGTTTAGATTGGTCTAGAATTGGGCACAGTACGGATGTGGTGTGCTATTGAATGAATGACATGTTACCAAAACATTCTGTGGTAAGCTAAATGAGGACAGATTCGGCGCCGGTTATCACAAAGTAGTACATTCTTCTGTACGTTATAGTAACGTGTTGATAATCACATGCAAAGCGGTTCCAACACACACACACACACACACACACACACACACACACACACACACACACACACACACACACACACACACACACACACACACACACACACACACACACACACAGAGATGTGCCTTTTGTTAAGTAAATCAGGAGTTAAATGAGGTGAAAAGGAGACTGGAGTGGCACTTTAACTGCAACCAGAGCAAAGAGGTACTGTACATGGAAAAGGGTGGTAACGTTAGTTGGATCCCTGTGCGTCTCATATAAGTAGAGGGAGGGAAGGTTATTGGCGTTGCGCGTCGCGGCGGGCTCGCCGGCGTCCGCCTGTCGCTGGCCTGCATGTTTTGGGGATCCGTGCGGAGGGAGTTTTGTGGCCACGGTCCTGGCCTGGGTGATTTACAGGCGGAGCGGTGACATCTGCTGGGGATATTCAGAGAACAGCACAGAGCGGGGGCCAACAGGCCAGGCAACACCACACAGCACATCTGGAGTCTAGACTCACTGGCTCTACTAGGCCTCCCTCCCTCTCTCCCTCAGCCACTCGCCTGCCTGCCTGCCAGCCTGCCCCGCCTGCCTGCCCTGCCTGGGCCACCGTCCCCTCTTTGTGTTTGCATAGGTGCTGGTGTTCAATTGAAATTGAATCCCCCTCACCCCCACAGTCCCACGAGCATACACACTCTCCCCTCTCTGTCATCTCCAAACTCATATGATGAAGGACAGAATAACTGGCCAAATGACTGTAGTCATAGAGAGCATGTGGAAGACATCACAAATGGGATTGTTATTACTATCCTTCCAAAGACTGAGAGCATAAGCGTTCACAGGGGACAGCCAGTGATCTTTCGAGGAATTGACAAACACATTGTCAAGTCAAAGAATGGTCATATAAACACATTCCCTCTGACAAACATAATAAACACTATCATGATAAACATTATATCTGCACACGCTTCACTCTCTCGCACGCGCACGAACATACACACACACAAACAAACGGACACACACGCACACACACACACACACACACACACACACACACACACACACACACACACACACACACACACACACACACACACACACACACACACACACACACACACACACACACACACACACAAACAAACGGACACAGGGACACACACACACAGCTGCTGTTGTTTTGGCAGTGTGAACTAAGTGTGGTCCTGTTTCTGGGCAAATGCTCTCCATTCCCCTCAGGGGTCTACTAATCCTGACACTCCTGCTCTCTCTCTCCTCTCTATCTCCCTCCTCTCTGTCTCCCTCCTTCATTCCACCCCTCCCTTCTCCCGCAAACTATCCCTCACCCACACAGAGAACCTTTCAAGCTGACAGTGGTTTATTTTACAAGGCCTCTATCAAATATACTAGGACTCTTTCGTGTTGTATGTATGAGATTCTATAAGGGCTACTCTGTCATATACGTCAGCACCAGCACATGCGTTTGTGTGTTTGCTATCCTAATCTTCATCAAGATATGGTTTGTGTTACTTGGCTGATGTGTTTTATGGTTTTCATGGAGACATGCTCTGTTGCCAATTATATGGCAGATATATTGGGTCATTTGCATTTAAAACGGATGGTAAATACTTGGCCACTATGTCACAAATAACCGAGATATCCAGTACCTGGTTTAGACTAAAGTTGACTTATGCATGTGTGTGTGTGAGTTTCCACAGGGGTTTCTGTTTCTAACTTTATTGTTGGTTCTGTTGTAAACAGCATCCAACCCAGGGTTTCCCCTGGCATAAAAACACAATCACAATAGAGTCCCCCTCCGAAGGGCGGAGAACTAGAAGAAACAACCTTTGTAAGAGAACCCAGAGAGTTAGGCCTCCCGAGTGGCAACGTGATTTACTGCAGACAAACAGTGCCCTCCGTTTTCCATGTTCCCTGATTTCCTCCCCAGTAATGAACATGGTGTTTTTACGGCCCTGCTCGCCCTATCACATTCACACTGTGTCATACACTCGGGGATAAATGGCTGTGTTCAGGTTTCTGGTGTTAAACAGGTCGTAAAAGGGAGCTACGCGATACCCCAACAAGGCCCTAACCTCCCTGAACTGCCTGAACTCCTCTCTCCAACTCTCAAATGGAATAAATGACTGTGGCTACTTGGGAACTACAAGGTAATATCCATAAAAAAACAAAAAGACAGCCTAGTCACATCTGGATAACACTGGTTCTGTTTGCCTTCTCTGGAAGCCATTATGACAAATAGACAAAGTGTGCTTTGCGTGTCTGAATGGCTCTCACTATGAAATCAATCTCTCACATTTGCACTGGTGAAGCGCTCACACCCATTCGCCACCTGTATCCACTCAGGTTCCCACCGTTGTTTTCTGTCCGATGAAGAGGGAGGGGGCGATACCAGATACCGGAGAGAGTAAGCACTCCCAGGTGAATGGGGCTAGAGGTGACCTTAATTCCTCTGATTACAGGTGCAAACAGCCACGGTTGCTCTCACCTGTTGAGGAGGTAGTTTGGGCTGAGTATCACACTACAAAGGTCACAGAGATCCTCTTCCCCTCTCCTGCTTTCTGAAGGTGAGATTTTGAACAGTTCTCCCTGCCTGATTGTGAAATGCCAAGCTGACCCCAGCTGGCACTAAGAACAGAATATGGAACACTACATCGGCATGTACCACCCAAAGTATATCATTCATGAGATCATCCAGGCATATTTTCATTACAGTATGTGATATGGTATTTTACAGAAAAATTAAGAAGTGCATGTGTTTCACCATAGACCGAAAACCACTCAACAAAGCGGCCAATACTTTGACAGTAAAACACAGAGGCAGCTGAATGTGATTTTTGTTATTTACTCTAGAGGCAGGGATAAGGGCTGATTCATAGTGACCATCAGAGACTTATAAGTTGTGCAATAAAATGTTGGGGAGGTGTGTGTGTGTCAGGGTTTGTATTGACATGTTGCGACAGAGCCAAGGCCCTCAGTGTTGGTAATGGTGCCTTGGCTTTGCACAGTGAATGTGCTGCTGGCTGTCTGGGTGTGTGTTTGGAGCTGCCACACTGGCAGAACACAGTGGGACACACCAGAGCCACTGGGGCGGCACCACCACCAACACAGGGCTGACCAGCTGGACCAGGGCAGGCACTCACAGGGCCTGGGTTAGCTCCTCACATCAGACCTGCCCACATGGATAAAAGAACCACTGACCTATAAGATAGGAACAGGGGCAAGAAGAGAATCTACTGCATGTCTGAGCACTGGTTCTTGTTGTCCATAAATCTATGTATGAAGTAGTGTATTTTGAGACTTCTTCCATATGGACAAAGCCACACAGTTGTACCAACAAATGCAATATTCAATCAAATAAACTGAAACTTTTCAACATAAGAGATAGTTGCGAAAGTCACTGATTTTTAAAGCACATTCAGATGTGTAGACAGCAGTCGTTCCACACAGATAAGATAACAGTTGGACAGAACAGGACTGGTATTTCTGAGGAGCTCAGTGAAGCAGAACCATAACAGACCAACCCCACTCACAGATAATGGGAGAGTGTTATTCTTCCAGCCAGTAGACTGAAACGTAAAACAGGGCTCACTATTACAACAACATGTCTGTGTAGCCTATACTTGTATACAGCATCTGTCAAACCAGTCTGTCACGTTCAGTTTGTAAAGCACTTTACTACACTTTAACCATAGTCGTAAAAAATGCTCCAGTCTGGTGTGTTAACCTGGTTTGTAACACACTACATAATGAAATAAGTGGGGTTTATATGGCTGGGTTATAACAGTACCCTTAACCTTGTCTCCAGGCTCGAATTGCTGGCGGATAGAGCCTGGTAACACTGCACAACGGAATGGGACTTAAAAGGGTTATGGATCTATCACATTTACCATATTATTTTTGGGAAGCCCAGCTGATTCTGAGTTCGGACACACAGTACCAGTCAAAGGTCTAATAAATATATATGTATATATACAGTACCAGTCAAAAGTTTGGACACACCTACTCACTCCAGGGTTTATCTTTATTTTTACTATTTTCTTCATTGTAGAATAATAGTGAAGACATCTGAACTATGAAATAACACATATGGAATCATGAAGTAACCAGAAAAGTGCTAAACATATCACGGATCCCCCCGGTACTGCTGCTCATTCCGTTCACCAGTTCCGGAGGTCTACGTCACCGGCCTTGTAGGCTTCACTGAACGGGACTCATTATCATCAACCCCGGACTGTCTTGTCTCATTACGCACACCTGGTTCCCATTTCCCCTGATTAGTATGTTATATATGTGCCCTCTGTTCCCCATCATCCTTGTCGGTTATTGTTACCATGTCCGTTGGTCCTGTGAGCACCTGTGCTGTTGTATCGGCTCCCATGTGACGTGTTATTGTGCACTTGTTTTACGGATCTCTTGTCCTGTGTATTATTTAGAGGTTTACACCTCGTTCATTTGTTTTGGTGGAGAAAATAAAAACCTCTATTACGAATTACTGTGCTTGTCTCCTATCATTATACAGCGTGACAAAACAAATCAAAATGTATTTTAGATGTGAGATTCTTCAAAGTAGCCACCCTTGGCCTTGATGACAGCTTTGCACACTATTTTTCTACAACGTAGAAAATAGTAAAAATAAAGAAAAACCCTTGAATGAGTAGGTGTATCCAAACTTTTGACTGGTAGTGTATAAAGTTTATATGTGAAAACTATTGCCAAGATGCGTTTTTTTAGATTTCCCAAACTTCCTTGTTTAAATCACTTGCTCTGCTCCCGCTTTGAAGTCCACAATGAAGGGGAGGAGGTTCTAAGGGTTATGCTAGCTGATGAAGGACTGAGAGATCAGCCAATGAAAACCAGTGGTTGTTTCGTTTGCTCCTACCACAGATGGGTTAGCTGACAACGTCACAAAAACGATGTACACGTTTCAATGGGGCAGAAGTACGTGTCTTGTGATTCTGGATGGCCAGATAGCTAGCAACCATGACAAGCTGCCATGTGGGGAATCGGTAGGTGGCTCGTTTCAGCTAGTTTCATCTTGTTCTTGATACCATGTCATGTTTTGAGGTGTTTGCTAATATAGCTAAATAACCAACAACTGTAACGATGTATTTGAGAGACAACAAGTGCTCATTGTGCATTCATGTTTTCAATAAACATTGGAGACTAAATATAGTTTACATGTTGTAAACAATCTAAGCCAACCCTGTCTGTTTTACCCCATAGTTGCATACGCGTTGGTTTTGTTGCTGAAAAAAAACTATTTTATTGACTTCCAGTCACGTCCCGTTTTGAGGCGTTTTTTGAGAGAGAGAGAGCCGGCTGGTAGACAAGATTATGGTACCCTTAACCTCTTGTGGCTGAAGGGGCAGTATTGAGTAGCTTGGATGAAAGGTGCACAGAGGTGCCCAGAGTAAACGGCCTGCTCCTCAGTCATAGTTGCTAATATATGCATATTATTATTAGTATTGGATAGAAAATACTCTAAAGTTTCTAAAACTGTTTGAATTATGTCTGTGAGTAAAACAGAACTCATATGGCAGGCAAAAACCTGAGAAAAAATCAAGATCCCATTGAAATCACAGCGAGATATGAATGAGTATTCACTTCCTACGGCTTCCACTAGATGTCAACAGTCTGTAGAACTTTGTCTGATGACTCTACTGTGAAGGGGGGCCGAATGAGAGGAGAATTAGTCACCACTGCCATGAGGTGACCATTCTTTGACCACACGCGTTCACATGAGAGGGATCTCCGTTCCATCGCTCATCTGAAGTCAATGTAATTCTCCGGTTGGAGCGTTATTCAAGATTTATTTGAACAACATTCTAAAGATTGATTCAATACATCGTTTGACATGTTTCTACTGACTGTTACGGAACTTTTGGACATTTCATCAGGTTTTAGTGAACGTGCTTCGTGACTTTGGAATTGTTTACCAAATGCACTAACCAAAGTAGCTAATTGGACATAAATAACGGACATTATCGAACAAATCAAGCATTTATTGTGGACCTGGGATTCCTGGGAGTGCATTCTGATGAAGATCATCAAAGGTAAGGGAATATTTATCATGTAATTTCTGGTTTCTGTTGACTCCAACATGGCGGCTAATTTGACTATTGTTTTGAGCGCCGTCTCAGATTATTGCATGGTTTGCTTTTTCCGTAAAGTTTTTTTGAAATCTGACACAGCGGTTGCATTAAGGAGAGGTATATCTATAATTCCATGTGTATAACTTGTATTATCATCTACAGTTATGATGAGTATTTCTGTTGAAACGATGTGGCTATGCAAAATCACTTGATGTTTTTGGAACTAGTGAATGTAACGCGCCAATGTAAACTCAGATTTTTTGTTATAAATATGAACTTTATCAAACAAAACATACATGTATTGTGTAACATGAAGTCCTATGAGTGTCATCTGATGAAGATCATCAAAGGTTAGTGATTCATTTTATCTCTATTTGTGCTTTTTGTGACTCCTATCTTTGTCTGGAAAAATGTCTGTGCTTATTGTGGTTTGGTGTGACCTAACATAATCGTTTGTGGGGCTTTCGCTGAAAAGCATATTTGAAATCGGACACTTTGGTGGGATTAACAAGAAGATTACCTTTAAAATGGTATAAGACACATGTATGTCTGAGGAATTTTAATTATGAGATTTCTGTTTTTTTGAATTTGGCGCCCTGCACTTTCACTGGCTGTTGTCATATCGATCCCGTTACCGGGATCTCAGCCGTAAGAAGTTTTAACAGACTGCTACCTGAAAGACAACACCAGACACGTTGTAGTCTACCTTTCTCATCCTGACTGAGAGAGAGAGAAAGGGGATACAGTGTCTCGCCATAGACACACACACACACACACACACACACACACACACACACACACACACACACACACACACACACACACACACACACACACACACACACACACACACACACACACACACACACACACACACACACACACACGCACTTAAACACACAAACTAATGAATAGATACAGTGTCTGTTCATATTTATAATAACACCAGTGATGTGAGAAAATATTACAATGACTTGAATTAGTGTCAGGTAACAAAACCAGCAAAAAGAGTCTGTCAAGCCTATGTTAATAGCAGTAATTAAAACGATGGTAACAACCATAACACAGATTATGACGTGCCACTCAACTCTACCCAGCATTTAGACTGATTATAGTGTCATCTCTGTGAGGGATCTCTCTCTCCATCTTAGAAGAAAATAGAAATAATAAAAAATTGTGAAAATGTATGCACATGGCTGAATCAGAGATGGCTCCTGAAGTGAAATCCCAACATTAGGATTATAAACAGCACAGTGTGGTGTCTCTCCAGTGGAGCGGAAAAGAGGTGGTAGTAGGAGGAGGACACTGTGTTCATCAGTAAGGTCATGGGAACCTCACTGGAAGCTCTGGGCCACTGGGAAATAATGAAGAACAAATAGCAAGCCTTGATGTTTACTCAGAGTGAAGTGATCCACAGGTTATTATTACGGCTGTGTTTTCACTGCTCACTGAGCTCTTGATCCTGGGCCACTACCGCTCGGGACCCTGGGACACCACCCTCTGCAACTGGATCCTGAATTTTGACAGGTCGCCCCCCAGGTGGTGAGGGTAGGTACCAACACATCTGCCACACTGACCGTCAACACAGGGGCCCCTCAGGGGTGTGTGTTTAGTCCCCTGTACTCTCTGTTCACCCACGACCATGTGGCCACGCACGACTCCTAACACCATCATCAAGTTTTCTGACGGAACAGACGGTGGTAAGCCTGATCACTGATGACGATGAGACAGCCTACAGGGAGGAGGTCAAAGACCTGGCAGTGTGGTGCCAGGATAACAACCTCTCCCTCAACGTCAGCAAAAACAAAGGAGCTGATCGTGGAATACAGGAAATGGAGGGGTGAACACGTTCCCACCCACATCGATGGGGCTGTAGTGAAGCGGGTCGAGAGCATCAAGTTCCTCACACCAGCTCAGTCGGGAAGAAGGTGTGACACCACCTTTTCTTCCTCAGGAGGTTGGAAAGATTTGGCATGGGCCCTCAGAACCTCAAAAAGTTCTACAGCTGAACCACTGAGAGCATCTTGACTGGCTGCATCACCGCTTGGTATGGCAACAGCAAGGCGCTATAGAGGGTAGAGGTCCTGGAGCTCACTGCCATCTAGGACCTCTATACAAGGCGGTGTCAGAGGAAGGCCCAAATAAATTATTATAGATCCCAGCCACCCAAGCCATAGACTTTTCACTCTGCTACCACACGGCAAGTGGTACCGGAGCACCAAGTCTGGGACCAAAAGGCACCCATAACAGCTTCTACCCCGAAGTCATTTTTCTGCATGGACCCTTTTTGACACTGACTCTCTTACACTGACTCTATGTACACTTACTGGACTCTACCCACACACTCACACATACTTACATGACATTCCAGTACTCACACACACATATTTACACCACACACACACACACACACACACACACACACACACACACACACACACACACACACACAGACACACACACACACACACACACACACACACACACACACACACACACACACACACACGCACACACACGTACACACACTTACACACACTTACACACCCTCCACATACCCTGCTGCTACTCTGTTTACCTATCCTGATTGCCTAGTGACTTTTACCCCATCTACATGTACATATTACCTCAACTACCTCGTACCCCATTGACTCTGTACCGGTACTCCTTGTATATAGACTCGTTATTTTTATTTATTGTGTTACTATTTTCTGTTTTTATTTACAAATATTCATCTGTTTTAACTCTGCATTGTTGGGAAAGGGCTCGTAAGTAAGTATTTCACGGTAAAGTCGATACCTGTTGTGTTCGGAGTATGCAACAAATACAATTTGATTTGGATTTGATCCAGCTTACTTAACTAGAGATTGTTCTCTCTGCACTGCACCTATGCACCCTCAGGCACTAGATGTCAGACGCTCATGTCATGTCTCATTTGCACCTATGGAAGAGTGTAGACCACAGAGGTGCACTGTGGAAACAACTGGCATTGGAACAAATCCAAATCAGATTAGAAACAGTTTACCTGGATCTACAATTCTTCCTCAGGGAAAGCCTCATCCTTCTAGTCGAATGCAGTCCTAAAAAGCTTTGGGGTCTTGTATCACAACAGAGAGAGAGATTGATATTAAGCATGAAATGGTAAACCTATGTCAAAGTGGTTAACATCGTGGGCAAAAGTTGCTTGTCACAAACTGCATGTTCCAGAGATGTGCTCTGATATTTTTGCTCTTGAATTTTGATCTCTGCTTCTTGTTTCTGGAGCAATGGCGCCCCCTTGTGTCTAAAACATGTTCTTGTAGCTTCAACTGAAGTGCAGGTGCTCACCAACTCCCTCAAAGTGGGACAAAGAAATGACCTTTGAGATGCGACATATCATGTTTCCTTTTGTCTAAGAATTCAGATAATAATTGACAGATTAATTTAGAATAGGGAGAACTGCATGTGCTTTACATACATAACCACTAGATCACTGTGCAACTTCAAGGGCGACTGCACTTCCTGATTTGGCCTTGTTTTAGATTTTGTTAATTAAGAAATGCTAATAGCAATGACTGAATTCAAACGTGAGTTGGCTTTGGGGTGTGGTTTGATGTGGGTGTCTCATGTATGTGTGTTCATAGGTGGGAAGAGTTAGCCAAATTATTTAGCCAATTATCTTCAGCCTGCTGGTGAGTGACCATGGCAAAGTCGGTTTGACTTTGGATAGCCTATATCAGGGGATAGTTAGGGACCGTCAATACATTACACAATGTAAATTAGACAATATTTTAATGTTGCACACCTTTTAGTTTTTTCATTAAATGCTTTCAATGTTTGTATATACATTTCTACAATTTAAAGTTGGTTTAAAAAAGAAATAAACTTTATTTTAACTAGGCAAGTCAGTTAAGAACAAATTCTTATTTACAATGACGGCCTACCGCAGCCAACGCTGGGCCAATGTACACCGCCTTATGGGACACTCAATTACAGCCGGATGTGATACAGCCTGGATTCAAACCAGATACTGTAGTGACGCAATGAGATGCAGTGCCTTAGACCACTGCGCCACTCGGGAGGTTTGTGGTTTTTAAGTAATTCAAAGTGGGAGATATTGGAGTTTTTTATATATTCTCCCATGTACATTGTGTAATTTACCGATGGTCCCTAACGAGGGATGCAGTCATGACCACAAGTCTCAACAAACTACGTTTTGGACGAGACTGACTTTATGACCAAAATCATCCTATTTACACATTGTAGTCAATTTTGATAGTTTTCTAAATGAGAAGTCGTTTTTTAGGGGCAGTTGCTCTTTAAAGAGAACATCCATCAGCCTACACTTCTTCCATCAATTCTGTTAGAAAATAGATGGCTACTAGCTAGCCGTGTAGCTATCTTTACATTATGAAAAAAGGATATGTAACAAAACAAAAGAGCTATTAACCTTCTCTTCCAGGCAGGCAAGATTATACCTCACATACGCTGTGTGTGGTCAATGATCCAATTCCATCCTGAATTGTCATGTAAGGCAAACTATAGCCTCATTTTATTCAAGGTGCTGTCAGGAAAACCCGAGGTAGATTTGCCTGGCTACCCATCCACATTGCTCCTGCCAAACTGACGTTTCTTCTCCATGATGAATGCGGGCACGTACCTAGGCTTAGACGTTGCTGACGTCTGCCAGATCTTACAACGCCGGGATAGGTATTTTACATATCAGCTAACCACATCATATGTTATAGCAATCTGTCAGTCGATGACAAAGTCGATGACGTGGCACACAACCATTGGTTGTTGCGTCGCCTCGCCTTAACTGTGGAACACACCCTGTATGTAGCGATCGATAGAGCAGCGGATTTAAATTCAAGGTGAGTCGTCAGGAACTCCAAAAAGTTCTGGGACACTGTAAAGTCAATGGAGAATAAGAACACCTCCTCCCAGCTGCCCACTGCACTGAGGCTAGGAAACACTGTCACCACCGATAAATCCACGATAATTGAGAATTTCAATAAGCATTTTTCTACGGCTGGCCATGCTTTCCACCTGGCTACCCCTACCCCGGTCAACAGCTCTGCCCCACCCCCACAGCAACTTGCCCAAGCCTCCCCCATTTCTCCTTCACCCAAATTCAGATAGATGATGTTCTGAAAGAGCTGCAAAATCTGGACCCCTACAAATCAGCTGGGCTAGACAATCTGGACTCTCTCTTTCTAAAATGATCCGCCGCAATTGTTGCAACCCCTATTACCAGCCTGTTCAACCTCTCTTTCGTATATCGTCTGAGATCACCAAAGATTGGAAAGCTGCCGCGGTCATCCCCCTCTTCAAAGAGGAGACACCCTAGACCCAAACTGTTACAGACCTATATCTATTCTGCCCTGCCTTTCTAAGGTTTCTAAGGAGGGCCTGTTGTCCAAGCCTCTGGTAGTCTCTATGGGGGTGCCGCACTGTTCGATTCTCGGGCGACTCTTTTCTCTGTATACATCAATGATGTCGCTCTTGCTGCTGGTGATTCTCTGATCCACCTCTACGCAGACGACACCATTTTGAATTCTTCTGGCCCTTCTTTGGACACTATGTTAACTAACCTCCAGACGAGCTTCAATGCCATACAACACTCCTTCCGTGGTCAAACTAAATGCATGTTCTTCAACACCAGCACCTGCCCGCCTGTCTAGCATCACTACTCTGGACGGTTCTGACTTAGAATATATGGACAACTACAAATACCTAGGTGTCTGGTTAGACTGTAAATTATCCTTCCAGACTCATTAAGCATCTCCAATCCAAAATTAAATCTAGAATCGGCTTCCTATTTCACAACAAAGCGTCCTTCACTCATGCTGCCAAACATACCCTCGTAAAACTGACTATCCTACCGATCCTTGACTTCGGCGATGTCATTAACAAAATAGCCTCCAACACTCTACTCAGCAAATTGGAGGCAGTCTATCACAGTGCCATCCGTTTTGATACCAAAGCCCCATATACTACCCACCACTGCGACCTGTATGCTCTCGTTGGCTGGCCATCGCTTCATATTCGTCGCCAAACCCACTGGTTCCAGGTCATCTATAAGTCCCCTAGCACGTGCTCCAGCAGGTATATTTCACCCCCAAAGCCAATTTCTCCTTTGGCCGCCTTTCCTTCCAGTTCTCTGCTGCCAATGACCGGAACAAACTGCAAAAATCACTGAAGCTGGAGACTCATATCTCCCTCACTAACTTTAAGCATCAGCTGTCAGAGCAGCGTACAGATCATTGCACCTGTACATAGCCCATCTGTAAATAGCCCACCCAACTACCTCATCCCCATATTGTTATTTTTTGTTGTTGTTGCTCCTTTGCACCCCAGTATCTCTACTTGCACATTCATCTTCTGCACATCTATCACTCCAGTGTTTAATTGCTAAATTGTAATTATTTCGCCACTATGGCCTATTTATTGCCTTACCTCCCTAATCTTACTACATTTGCACACACTGTATATAGACTTTTCTAATGTGTTATTGACTGTACATTTGTTTTTTCCATGTGTAACTCTGTGTTGTTGTTTGTGTCGCACTGCTTTGCTTTATCTTGGCCAGGTCGCAGTTGTAAATGAGAACTTGTTCTCAACTGGCCTACCTGGTTAAATAAAGGAGAAATAAATATAATAAAAAAGTAAACATTTGAAAAGGATTACTTCATGCCCAGGCTAATTGCGCAATGCGCATAGGCGGAATTGACTGGCCAGGTAATTTTTGGAAATGTTTTGGATGGGTTGTTTTATGGAGTGGGATGAGCACAAAATGTTTAGCAGTCTAATTCAAAGACTAATTCATAGACTAGCCTTATTAATTTAAAGTTCAAGTATATATGGCAACATTACAGAAGAGTTGTTGGCTATGCATGACCAAAACCTTATCTCAGTTCACTGGTCACGATAACAACACCCACCCGTAGCACGCGCTCCAGCAGGTATATCTCACTGATCATCCCAAAAGCCAACACCTCATTTGGCCGCCTTACCTTCCAGTTCTCTGCTGCCTGTGACTGGAACGAATTGCAAAAATCGCTGAAGTTGGAGACTTTTATTTCCCTCACCAACTTTAAACATCTGCTATCTGAGCAGCTAACCAATCGCTGCAGCTGTACATAGTCCATCTGTAAACAGCCCACCCAATTTACCTACCTCAACCCCTTACTGTTTTTATTTATTTACTTTTCTGCTCTTTTGCACACCAGTATCTCTACTTGCACATGATCATCTGATGATTTATCACTCCAGTGTTAATCTGCTAAATTGTAATTATTCGCTCCTATGGCCTATTTATTGCCTACCTCCTCATGCCTTTTGCACACAATGTATATAGACTCATTTTTTTTCTTTTTTTCTTTTCTTACTGTGTTATTGACTTGTTTATTGTTTACTCCATGTGTAACTCTGTGTTGTTGTCTGTTCACACTGCTATGCTTTATCTTGGCCAGGTCGCAGTTGTAAATGAGAACTTGTTCTCAACTAGCTTACCTGGTTAAATAAAGGTGAAAAAAAAATGTACAGGCTAGAACAGTGGTCACCAACCTTTTCTGAGTCAAGATCACTTTCGCAATCGAGATCTACCGCTCAGATGTTTTTTAACATTACTTATAAATGTAACATTAACCTAACATAACAGTTCTGTAGAAATGATGTTTGTGTAGTAGGCTTAATACATTAGCACAGCATATTGGCTATAGTTTTGTAGGCCGTCATTGTAAATAAGAATTTGTTCTTAACTGACTTGCCTAGTTAAATAAATTTACTGAACTGATGGTGCCTGCATCTGATGGTCATGGTGCTTTCAAAGCTACTGGGAACTCGGGGGAAAAGGGAAGTAAAATCATGATGTCAGTGACCTTCAGGTCGGAAAGTCTGAGCTCTTTTCCCAGTCGGATCTCGTTTCTTTCCGAGTTCCCAGTTGTCTTGAACGCTCGGAAGTCGGAGATGTCCGAGTTCCCAGTTCCCAGTTGTTTTGAACACGGCATTAGTCTCAGCGGAAGAAAAGAGCAGCCAGAGGGTCCGCCTCTCACCGTCCATGCTCTCTCCAGCCTTTCCATTGTGAGACTAACCAGAGAGAGGGGACACCATCGTCCACCTGATGGCAAAACTCGAGTCGCACCACATCCGCATTTGCCTTATGCACAAATTCATGTTGTTCCTATGACCGGAGAAAGCGAAATATTCCTTAATATTAAAATAGACATGACGAGCGGCTAATAATAATAATACAAATGCAGGGCTATCGATACACTTAGCTACTATACTTAACAAAAATATAAGGAAATCAGCCAGTTGAAATAAATTCATTAGGCCCTAATCTAAGGATTTCACATGACTGGGCAGGGGTGCAGCCATGGGTGGGCCTGGGAGGGCATAGGCCCACCCTCTTGGCAGCCAGGCCACTTACTAGGGAGCCAGGTCCAGCCAATCAGAATGAATTTTATCCTCACAAAAGGACTTTATTACAGACAGAAATACTCCTCAGCATTAACAGGGATGTAAACAAGTTTGTGCACAAAATTTGAGAGAAATAAACTTTTTGTGCATATGGAACATTTCTTAGGATTTTTTATTTCAGCTCATGAAACATTGGACCAACACTTTACATGTTGGGTTTTATATTTTTGTTCAGTATAATTCATTGCAGCTGCAGCGCGAGCGGTAGTACGGAAAAGCGAGTTTTATGTTTTGTAATAGTGTTGAATAAAACAGTTTTGGCAGTGCTGAATAAAAACTTAAACATGAATTGACTCATAAAAATACCAGCTCTTTGCTATGTTCTTTGACAGTCTCTCTCTTGTCATGGTTTTTAAAAGTTACGAAATCTCATGCAGGTTAGTACACTACATGACCAAAAGTATGTGGACACTTGCTCATTCCAAAATCATGGACATTAATATGGAGTTGGTCCACCCTTTGCTGCTATAAGGGGCCTCCACTCTTCTGGTAAGGCTTTCCTCTAGATGTTGGAACATTGCTGCGGAGACTGATTTTACAAGAGCCACAAGAGTATTAGTGAGGTCGGGCACTAATTTTAGGCAATAGCCCTGGCTCGCAGTCAATGTACCAATTCATCCCAGAGGTGTTCGAGGGGTTTGAGGTCAGGGCTCTGTGCAGGCCAGTCAAGTTCTTCCAAACCGATCTCAACAAACCATTTCTATATGGACCTCATTTTGTGCACGGGAGCATTGTCATGCTGAAACAGGAAAGGGTCTTCCCCAAACTGTTTCCACAAAGTTGGGGCCTAGCCCAAACCATAAAAAACAGCCCCAGACCATTATTCCTCCTCCACCAAACCTTACAGTTGGCACTATGCATTGGGGAAGGTAGCGTTCTCCTGGCATCCGCCAAACCCAGATTAGTCCGTCGGACTGCCAGATGGTGAAGCGTGATTCATCACTCCAGAGAACACATTTCCACTGCTCCAGAGTCCAATGGCGGTGAGCTTCACACCACTCCAGCCGACACTTGGCATTGAGCATGGTGATCTTAGGCTTGTATGCGGCTGCCCGGCCATGGGAACCTTTTTCATGAAGCTCTCGACGAACAGTTATTCTGCTGACTTTGCTTCCAGAGGCAGTTTGGACCTCTGTAGAGTGTTGCAACCGAGGACAGACGTGCTACACGTTTCAGCACTCAGCAGTCCCCTTCTGTGAGCTTGTGTGGCCTACTACTTCGCGACTGAGCTGTTGTTGCTCCAAACCTATGATGGTGCCATGTTGAACATCACTGTGCTCTTCAGTAAGGCCATTCTATTGCCAATGTTTGTCTATGGAGAATGCATGGCGGTGTGCTTGATTTTATACACCTGTCAGCAAACAGGTGTGGCTGAAATAGCAGAATCCACTCATTTGAAGGGGTGTCCACATACTTTTTTATATACTATATAGTGTATAAAACTTAGCTGGAAGCTGTAGGCACGGTGATTTGAGCTATCCGATTGGCCAGCACAGTAGGCACACTCGATACAGCTACAGATCTTCTGTACAGCCAGGTAGGCAGAGTTTCTCTTTTCAGACAAATGAAAAGGTTAAAAATGGGAACACTTTGCCTACAAATAGGAGCACAAATCTTTATTGTTGGCTTTTCTAAAGAAATGTTTGGTGATTGACTAGCCTTGACTGGTTGGTGACTACTGGGCTAGAAGAAGTGAGAAATATAGCAGGGCACGTGTTGGAGTATTAGCCTGGACTGAACAGGAATTTATCAGGTTACATGGGCTGAATATATTTACACTAATTGTATAGCCTACCAATGCTGAGTTTAAGGGACCATAGGGACTCACTGCAAGCATTGCGTGACAGGCTTCAGGTCTGGCAAGATGGTTGGAGATAGGGTCTATTTAACAGAAAATGTCAACATGCCTTCTTGTCTCTATCTCTGCGGGGTAGAAAACCACAGTTTGCAGCTCAGTTGGCTTGAGAGTACACACACACACACACACACACACACACACAGTGGCCTTCATGAAGGTCAGTCTTTTGCTGGAATACTTTAAACCAAGAGGCCCACAGTCTCTTTATAGCATTTCTCCAACACATGCCATATTTTAGCAGCTTTATTTGGGCTTGACTTACATTTAAGTCATTTAGCAGACACTCTTATCCAGAGCGACTTACAAATTTTTTACCTTTTTATATTTAACTAGGCAAGTCAGTTAAGAACAAATTCTTATTTTTCAATGGCGGCCTAGGAACAGTGGGTTAACTGCCTGTTCAGGGGCAGAACGACAGATTTGTACCTTGTCAGCTCAGGGATTTGAACTTGGAACCTTTCGGTTACTAGTCCAACGCTCTAACCACTAGGCTACCCTGCCGCCCCAGGGTAGCCTAGTAGCCTTATACTTACCCAAAGTATAAGTGGATTTCAAGTTTTGAAGTCAGTCAACTGAAGTATAAATTCAGCTGCCTCAGCAACTTGGGGCATCTACTCTCAATAGTCGGAAGTAGCCTCCTCTCCCATGTGTCCTTTCCAATATCTGAACTTGTGAAATAAAATATCCAGTAGGCTTCCACCATATTGCTCTCAACTATTCTGAATAGTCAGATCAGTGCAAATGCAGGAAAGGAGTCAAGTAGAGAAAATTATTCAGAGGGTGGATAGCTATGTGTCCTCTTGTCACATGGTCCCAGAGTCTCTACTGATCTCCACCAAAACATCACTTTGTCCCACTCTCCTTTCAGCACGTCTCATTTACAAAGACTGTACATCTTTTTTTGAACGAAGAAGATAAATATTTATTTAGCTTTTTCCTTCCTGTAGGGGTCTTGGATGGAAATATGGCATCATAAGTACTTTCAAGGAAAGGGATTTATTGATTGTATGAACATACACAGACATCAGGTTTTAAGTGTGAGCAGGATGTTAGTTGGTCTCAATATAGCAGCTCTCCATGTTTAATAAAAGTGTATATGAGATATTGATATGGTTGGCATTCAGGGCCCTGATTGATTGTGATGGCATTTGGATGCTCTCAGTAAATGCCAGATCCCATGCTGAGTGCTTGACTAATGGATGTCCACGGATGGCAGCCTCAGCATCAGTCACTTCTGCCCCCCCATCCCTTCCCTCCCCTCCTCTCCTCCTCTGCCATCCTCTACCAGAGAAAAGGTTATCTATGTTCCTCCAGGTGGAGTAGGAAGAGATGAGTGGACTGATACAGTAAGGCCCTTAGACTTCTGAATGGCAATGTGTGGGACACCCTGCTCATATTTTATGTATGAGCAGTCTTATTTATATTAACAATCACTTTTACAAGAGAGACCTGGCCAAAATAGCAGCACAAACAGTTGCAGACACATTTACAACATAAAACACAAAGCACTACAGTTTTAAAAAAACATACATTTACACATTGAACAGCAAGATGGTTTGGGAAAGTGCAACTAGGTGTCAAAACATTGACAGCCACCCACTTCATTTTCCATTATATTGTTTAACCTAGGAGCTATAGGAGGATGGGCTCATTGTAATGATTGAAATGGAGTCAATGGAACGGAGTCAAACACATTGCCTCCATGTGTTGACGTGTTTGGTACCATTCCATTGATTCCATTCCAGCCATTACAATGAGCCCATCCCGGTATAGCTCCTCCCACCGGCCTCGTCTGATGTGCAGTAAAAGAACAAAGGTATCTAAGATAGTAACAATATCCTCTCAAGATTTGTGTAAATGGGTTTTGTCAGAGACAGATGATTGAAGGCTGAATGGAAAACCACCTGATTGAAATTACAATTAGGTGCTCTCTACCTCTCTCCTTCTAGTTTGAATTCAAATATTGTCCGCTTATCCACTCCCTCACAACGATTGCCATTGCTTCATTTTCAAATTAAAATAGCAATTAAAATTGAAAAATGAATTTTAAAATCAAATTAAGAGTACGGACTATGCATCTCAACAGTTGGGTTGGAAACATGCAAATCGCTGTGGGAGCGGCCGATATGATTTGACAGAATCTCATCTGGGTAGTCACCAGTCAGATAGGAACATTACTCAACCATATTTGAGTGGAGGGCTGCAGATGAGCAGCATGGACATGTATTGTGTTGCTGTTTTTCCCGTTGGGACAGAGAGACAGTTAATTAAAGTGAGAGGTGTACAATATGTCACCCTGATGATGGGAGAGGTCCATTTCTCTAATGGCGTTCTGGACTCTGTCTGTCTACATCAGCTTTTTCTGCTTTTGCCTGACTCTCCAATCTCTGGATTTGTAATATGACGTGCCAAAGAGGATTTTACACAATTCATAATTTAGCTCTGGGTAGAGTGAAACATGAGTTCATCTTCCTTCCTGTCTATGTTGCTTATAGGGTGGTTTCACTTTGAGCTGTGGAGGAATGGTTCTGTAAAGAGCTGTTGTCATGGTTATGCATGTTTTATAGCTTAACCTAACAGGGTATTGTCCACCTTTGTAATAGTTCTACTTCAGTCTCTTTCTATGGCCCTTAGGCTTCACTTACTGACTTTGCAACTGACATAGGTATGGGCACAGAAAACACAGAACAGTTGCAGTTGGTGCTTAGTGCTTGGGTAGCAAGGTTTTTATAGTTTTGTGTTTCTATAGTTTTATAATTTTTTTGATTTTTATTTGAAATTCAGTTTAGTTTCAGTTAGTTTTCAGACCTTTTTATTTAGTTTTACACAAATATTTGTATTTCACAATGTATACTAAACAAAATATAAACACAACATGTTGGTCCCATGTTTCATGAGCTGAAATAAAAGATCCCAGAAATGTTCCATAAGCACAAAAAGCTTATTTCTCTCAAATGTTGAGCACACATTTGTTTACATCCCTGTTAGTGAGCATTTCTCCTTTGCCAAGATAATCCATCCACCTGACAGGTTTGGCATATCAAGAAGCTGATTAAACAGCATGATCATTACACAGGTGCACCTTGTGCTGGGGAAAATAAAAGGCCACTCTAAAATGCCACAGATGTCTCAAGTTTGGGGTGCAACTGGCATGCTGACTGCAGGAATGTCCACCAGAGCTGTTAATGTTAATGTTCCATTTCTCTACAATAAGCTGCCTCAAACGTCATTTTAGAGAATTTGGCAGTACGTCCAACCGGCCTCACAACCACAGACCACGTGTTACCATGCCAGCCCAGAACCTCCACATCCGGCTTCTTTACCTGCGGGATCGCTGCGGGATCGTCTGAGACCAGCCACCTGGACAGCTGATGAAACTGAGGAGTATTTCTGTCTGTAATAAGCCCTTTTGTGGTGAAAAACTCATTCTGATGATTGTGTTGAATATTTTGTTTTTTGGGATGTCACACCTTGCCACTGGGGGGCAGTAATACATAAGGGGATGGGACAGGTCATATGTTAGGTTTAAATGATAAAGTAAATCTCAATGTGACTTGGATTTAAAAGGAATAGGCTAGCGCTGAGACTGGTCAGAAAATATTGTAGCTACCTTAAATCAACTCCTAGTGATCTCAAGAGCTTTCAACCTCTTGAGGTAATGGGTAAGGTGTTGGCTTGTAAGTCACTGGATCAGGGTTTGAGTCCCAGTTGGAGCTATCCTCCAAATTTGCTACAATATGGTGGAAGGAAACTCTCAGCAAATCCAATGCTTTTTAACTTTAGTAGTACATGTAAGAAGAGTCAATTTAGCTACCTGGACAATTTCACCTGTTAGCGAGTGATAGAGGCACGAACTAGGCCTGTTTGAAACATCGCCATCTCCTGGCAGCTCAGTAGCTTAAACTCCCCAAAAGATTGAAAACCGCTTTAGTTTTTTTTTGCAAAGTTTAGAAAAAAAGGAAAACTGAACATAATTCATGATGGTTTTGTTTTGAAGTTTGAGTCAAATATAATTAACAAACCCATTTGAAAAACTATAACTTTAATGATTTTTTTTCATGATTAGTTTCAGTTTACTATAACTTTCTTGAGTAGTTCAAGTGGTGTACCCAGCCTTTACGTAACAGCCCCCACCTTCCACACACACCCCTCCAGCAGCCTGTGGATGGATGTTTGTTCTACAATTCTGACATCAGACCCTATACTGGGCCATCTCTGGAGTGTTCCCTCACACCTTGCCTAGTACTCCCTCTTGCATGCGAGTGTTTGTTTGCAGACAGCACTCGAAAAAAAAAAAGTGGTCCGCTTTTGGTACAAACTCATTAATTATTTAGGACAGCAAACATGACTGGCTGCTAATCTACATAGCCTTTAAAAGGCCCCGCAATTTATAATGCAGGCCTTTCTCTCCCACTGTGGGGACACTCCGAGGCTGTCTTAACCCTGCCTGTCCACAACACTGCTGTGTCTCTGGAATGGAGGCCACGTCAAAACTCTGCCAGGATACTTTATCTTTACCCCAAATGTGGTGTGTTTGTGTGTGCACTCAACTGTACGAGGATTTAGAGCAGGGTTGAGTAAAGCCTAAACATGTTTGAATTAGTTTTTCCTGCCTGTCTCAGATATGGGAAAACTCAGGTTATTTTGTGGCCCAGTGCAATTTCAGAAAGTATTAATGACAAGCAGGCAAGTTTCACAATTAATAATACTTTATTTGGAAAAAGGTAGGAAGTGTTCAAAAATATTATAAAAAATTAAATTTAAAAAAAGTATCCTCAAATAGAAATTCCATCCCAAAAAACGATTGGGTAAAATCCATCAATCAACATTTATCTTAATTTCAAACAGTCAATATTCATCCAAATGTAGCCTTTGTAGTCGAGTTCAACCTGGTGTCAGTTCCTCCACTTTTAGTTAGGCCTCTTCTCCTTACTGTAGCTCTCCATTGAAGCGCTTTCTCTACACAGGTTCCCTTCTCCGTGTAGGGAGGGTTCAGGTCCGTCCCTGGGAAGGCGGCAGTGGAAGTATCCGAGTCAGGTAGATACAGTTTCCCCGTGTTAATATCTTCAGCACAATGTTAGCTCATATCCTGCGTAATCATCACTTTTCCAAAGTGTACACATTACAGAAGTGACGTTGATCCGTAGATAAGAACGAGAGGAAAATAGTACTTCACTTTAGTTCATTGTTTAGAGTGAGGAGTGTTCAGAGGCAGTCGTGGATACAGGCCCGGGTGCGTCCTAGGAGCAGGCTGCCATCTGAGCGCTGTATGTCTGCACAGCAGGATACTGGGAGAGAGGCTTGCTCACTGGCTGTGCGCTTCTGTCCTTTGGGGAGTACTGTTCATTTACTTCACCTGTGCACAATCAAGAGCGGAAAGAGAGGCACGCAGGAATGTCGCCTCTCAATTTGGATTAGAGCATGTCATTGGCAAACGAGTTTAAAGACGCAGTCCGGTGTTTTAAGCGCAACAAATTTGTAACATATTGTACGAATTGGATTCATAACATATCATCCGAATTGCAAAAAAAAAAAGTTTTTGCAGGACATAACATCATACAAAATGAATTACTTAGTATACAATTGCATGACGTAGTATACAAAAAATAGGGACACGTTTTGGTTCGTGAGCACCGCTTTCTAAACTGCTGGCTGAAATTATACAGAAGTTCTTGAGCGTCACTTTAGTAGATGGCATGGCACACATGATAATTTAGAACATGCATGTGGGCAGCACTCCTGAGAATTTAGAACATGCATGTGGGTAGCGCTCCTGAGAATTTAGAACATGCATGTGGGCAGCACTCCTGAGAATTTAGAACATGCATGTGGGTAGCACTCCTGAGAATTTAGAACATGCATGTGGGTAGCACTCCTGAGAATTTAGAACATGTATGTGGGTAGCACTCCTGAGAATTTAGAACATGCATGTGGGTAGCACTCCTGAGAATTTAGAACATGTATGTGGGTAGCACTCCTGAGAATTTAGAACATGCATGTGGGTAGCACTCCTGAGAATTTAGAACATGTATGTGGGTAGCACTCCTGAGAATTTAGAACATGCATGTGGGTAGCACTCCTGAGAATTTAGAACATGCATGTGGGTAGCACTCCTGAGAATTTAGAACATGCATGTGGGTAGCACTCCTGAGAATTTAGAACATGTATGTGGGTAGCACTCCTGAGAATTTAGAACATGCATGTGGGTAGCACTCCTGAGAATTTAGAACATGTATGTGGGTAGCACTCCTGAGAATTTAGAACATGCATGTGGGTAGCACTCCTGAGAATTTAGAACATGTATGTGGGTAGCACTCCTGAGAATTTAGAACATGTATGTGGGTAGCACTCCTGAGAATTTAGAACATGCATGTGGGTAGCACTCCTGAGAATTTAGAACATGTATGTGGGTAGCACTCCTGAGAATTTAGAACATGCATGTGGGTAGCGCTCCTGAGAATTTAGAACATGCATGTGGGCAGCACTCCTGAGAATTTAGAACATGCATGTGGGTAGCACTCCTGAGAATTTAGAACATGCATGTGGGTAGCACTCCTGAGAATTTAGAACATGTATGTGGGTAGCACTCCTGAGAATTTAGAACATACATGTGGGTAGCACTCCTGAGAATTTAGAACATGTATGTGGGTAGCACTCCTGAGAATTTAGAACATGCATGTGGGTAGCACTCCTGAGAATTTAGAACATGCATGTGGGTAGCACTCCTGAGAATTTAGAACATGTATGTGGGTAGCACTCCTGAGAATTTAGAACATGTATGTGGGTAGCACTCCTGAGAATTTAGAACATGTATGTGGGTAGCACTCCTGAGAATTTAGAACATGCATGTGGGTAGCACTCCTGAGAATTTAGAACATGTATGTGGGTAGCACTCCTGAGAATTTAGAACATGCATGTGGGTAGCACTCCTGAAAATTTAGAACATGTATGTGGGTAGCACTCCTGAGAATTTAGAACATGTATGTGGGTAGCACTCCTGAGAATTTAGAACATGCATGTGGGTAGCACTCCTGAGAATTTAGAACATGTATGTGGGTAGCACTCCTGAGAATTTAGAACATGTATGTGGGTAGCACTCCTGAGAATTTAGAACATGCATGTGGGTAGCACTCCTGAGAATTTAGAACATGTATGTGGGTAGCACTCCTGAGAATTTAGGATACGTGTTATTGGTAGCACACGTGAGATTTCACATTTCAATTATTGAACATACATCACTTGTGAGTAGGTTGACCGGGCAAACATACTTCAAAACATGTGAACACAGCAAACATGAGAGGGGGAAAAAAGGAAGCTCATCGTTACCAGGTGACGTGTGTACAGGAACTTTCCATTTACAGAACAACTTGACACATTTTGTAATGTACTCGCCTGTTTAAAAACTGATTACATGAGTCATTATTTTAGACAACGGGGTTCCTTGTTAAACCAACCTACAGGCGCCACCCGCTTAGTATGTGTGGCAGATATTACAGCAAATACGGTATATTATATATGCAAATGGTAAGACGTCAACAGGGTTTAGTTAATTAGCCAGCAATGTGAGCATGGCTTTCCAAACAGAGGCTTCTTTTACTCTGGAGCGAAGGTCTCAGCAGGGGGCCCCACTTTGATCTGTAGATCCCACGGTCTGAAGGAACACTGCTCCTACTAGCAGCACTGTCAGTCAGACAGGGAAATTTCCATGTAAAAAGCCCCATGAGCACTAACATGTGAAGTTTATATAGGAGAACATGAAAGCTAAGTCTATATTTTTTTTAAATTAAGGCATGTATAAATGTTTTTAACCATTTCTATCCAAAAAAGTAGGAATAAGCAAAGGCTTTGATTTCTGCTCAAACAGATGGAAAAGGGGTCTTAGGAAACAGTTGCCGAAAAAGTCTTAAAGCTGCAATATGTAATCTTTTGGGCGACTAGACCAAATTCACATAGAAATCTGAGTTATAGATCTGTAATTCTCATTGAAAGCAAGTCTAAGAAGCGGAAGATATGTTCTATGTGCTCTATGGTCCCCGTTCTTAAGTTTTGTTTTTGCATCTTTTACTTTTGGTTTTGTACACCAGCTTCAAACAGCTGAAAATACAATACTTTTGGTTATTGAAAATATATTTCAATTTAGATGGCACACCATGATTTTCTACACTATGCATTGCTTGTTTTGTCACATAAACTTAAATCAGGCAAACTATGAGAATTTTTGCAACCAGGAAACGGCGAAGCGATTTCTGCATGTTGCACCTTTTAAAAGGTATTAAAAACATCAAAACAATCATGTTGAAGTAAAGACCTCTGACAACTAATATCAACATTTATATTTAGTTTTGCAGAAATTTGCCTTCTGGAAGTTATATTGCCTAGTGTCTTGTCATTCTGTTACCAAAAACCCACATATATTTAAAGCTAGAATCCTTAATTTAAACAATAACAAAGAGGCCACCCAGCTTGTGTTACCGCGCTTGTGTTTTGGTAAAAAGCTGAGGGATGGGCCTGGAGAAATGTAGGGCCCAATAAAATCCGTAATGTGGAGAACGCAGACAGAATCAATACGTTTTTTTTTTACTTAGTAGGGAATAAACTAAAGGTATTTCAAAATAATTAATTAGCCCAAGTTTATCATACGACATGAACAGAATGCATCAGTGATTCGAATTTCCTGCAAATTTCAGAAGAGGCAATGAGAATTCCCGATCTGTGTATGTGCGGTGCACGTGTCTACCACTTTGTGTAGCCATTAGCGATGATGCTAATGATAACCTTTTTCGGGTATAGATAGAAAGGCTTTGCCATAAACATTCTCAATTAAATGCTAACTATACTGAACAAAAATATAAACATGCAACAATTTCAACGATTTTACTTTACTGCACATTTTAGATTGGCCTTTTATTGTCCACAGTACAAGGTGCACCTGTGTAATGATCAGGCAGTTTAATTAGCTTCTTGACATGCCACACCTGTCAGGTGGATGGATTTTCTTGGCAAAAGAGAAATGCTCACTAACAGCGATGTAAATAAATATGTGCACAAAATTTGAGAGAAATAAGCTTTTTGTGTGTATGGAACATTTCTGGGATCTTTTATTTCAGCTAATGAAACATGGGACCAACACTTTACATGTTGTGTTTATATTTTTGTTCAGTATACATAGTAGCCTATCCTTACCTGGCAGAATTATATGATTATTTGCATCAGTCCAGTGGGTATTTGTTTTGCAAACTCTACCAACATTTGCACTACAAAAACACTGTTAAACAACAGTGAGTGAAAACCAGAGAGTGAAAACCTGAAGAAAGGGGGAAAATGAAAATCTGAAAAACTAAATGGAGAAAACGGAATTTAGGAAAGAACTAAACGGAATCAGGCCAAAAGATTAAAAGATTTTATAGGGCCCTAGAAATGTAACCACTCTCAAATGTGTAAGAATCGACGCTGGTAGACGAGAAACAAGTACAGGGAGTGAACATTTAATTAACGACGGACATGGAGAAAACATAGAGAAAACAGAGAAAACATAACAACATTAATGCTGACATGGGGAACCAACTGAGGAACAGACAGATATAGAAGGGCAATCAACAAAGTAATGGAGTTCAGGCGAGTCCAATATTGCGCAGCTACGTGTAATGATGGTGACAGGTGTGCGTAATGAAGGGCAGTCTGGCGCCCTCGAGCGCCAGAGAGGGGGAGCGGGAACAGGCGTGACAAAATGCCTATACATAGCTATAGATGCAAGGACGGACCATCCATGATATCAAAATTATAGTTTTAAACGTGTTGAGGCAATACAGTGTTTGTTTACATTTACATTGTTTACAAACATTGTAGTAACACAATATTGTTTTTGGGGTTCTGATGGGATACGACATTTGAACTAAGCTCATGAGACTTAAGTCTTTACTGAAGACTTATCTCTTCAGTAGGTCATATGATTGAGTGTAGTCTGACCCAGGAGTGTGAAGGTGAACGGAAAGGCTCTGGAGCAACGAACCGCCCTTGCTGTCTCTGCCTGGCCGGTTCCCCTCTCTCCACTGGGATTCTCTGCCTCTAACCCTATTACAGGGGCTGAGTCACTGGCTTACTGGTGCTCTTCCATGTCGTCCCTAGGAGGGGTGCGTCACTTGAGTGGATTGAGTCACTGACGTGTTCTTCCTGTCTGAGTTGGCGTCCCCCCCCCCTTGGGTTGTGCCGTGGCGGAGATCTTTGTGGGCTATACTTGGCCTTGTCTCAGGATGGTAAGTTGGAGGTTGAAGATATGGCAAAGTGGGTGGGGTTATATCCTGCCTGTTTGGCCCTGTCTGGGGGTATCATCGGATGGGGTCACAGTGTCTCCTGACCCCTCCTGTCTCAGCCTCCAGTATTTATGCTGCAGTACTTTATGTGTCGAGGGGCTAGGGTCAGTCTGTTATATCTGGAGTATTTCTCCTGTCTTATCCGGTGTCCTGTGTGAATTTAAGTATGCTCTTTAAGTATGCTCTCTCTAATTCTCTCTTTCTCTCTTTCTTTCTCTCTCTCGGAGGACCTGAGCCCTAGGACCATGCCTCAGGACTACCTGGCATGATGACTCTTTGCTGTCCCCAGTCCACCTGGCCGTGCTGCTGCTCCAGTTTCAACTGTTCTGCCTGCGGCTATGGAACCCTGACCTGTTCACCGGACGTGCTACCAGTCCCAGACCTGCTGTTTTCAACTCTATAGAGACAGCAGGAGCGGTAGAGATACTCTCAATGATCGGTTATGAAAAGCCAACTGACATTTACTCCTGAGGTGCTGACTTGTTGCACCCTCGACAACTATCGTGATTATTATTATTTGATCATGCTGGTCATTTATGAACATTTGAACATCTTGGCCATGTTCTGTTATAATCTCCACCCGGCACAGCAAGAAGAGGACTGGCCACCCCTCATAGCCTGGTTCCTCTCTAGGTTTCTTCCTAGGTTTTGGCCTTTCTAGGGAGTTTTTCCTAGCCACCGTGCTTCTACACCTGCATTGCTTGCTGTTTGGGGTTTTAGGCTGGGTTTCTGTACAGCACTTTGATATATCAGCTGATGTAAGAAGGGCTATATAGATACATTTGATTTGATGAGGCATTTATAAGTTATATTCTTAAAGAATCAATGGGTATATGTCATACATTTACAAGTCAGTTAATGTCACCTTCCCCGGCTCTTACTGACACCTACCTATGAGCCCTCTCTCTTTTCATTTACTGTAACCAGCCCTCTCACCCACTTAGCACCGACCAACACCGGACGACCATGGACGTTGAAAAATAGTTGAAATTTGGATAATCCAAGTATGAACCAATCTTAAAGTCTGTTTCACAAGTTTGTACAGTGCAGTGCAGTACAGTACAGTAGAGCACAGTACAGTACATTAAAGTACAGTACAGTAAAGAAAAATAGAGTAGAATATAGGTCAGTACAATACAGTACAGTAATGTACAGTAGGGTTTAGTATAGTAGAGTAGAGTACAATATAATTTACTGTAGTGTCAGTGTTTCCCCTAGGATTTCTTTTCAACAGCGGTGGCAAAGTTAGCATGCTAGCTGTTCCCATAGACTTCTATTCATTGCGGTAATGCTAGTGAGCCTTTGCGCTAGCGCTAGTTAGCAACTTCCTTCCATTAGTTAATCTATATCTGTGTAAGTAGACAAAGGGCTTAATTGCCAGAATGCCTTTAAAAACGCAGAAATATACACTACCGTTCAAAAGTTTGGGGGCACATAGAAATGTCCTTGTTTTTGAAAGAAAAACACATTTTTTGTCCATTAAAATAACATCAAATTGATCAGAAATACAGTGTAGACATTGTTAATGTTGTAAATGACTATTGCAGCTGGAAACGGCTGATTTTTAATAGAATATCTACATAGGCGCACAGAGGCCCATTATCAGCAACCATCACTCCTGTGTTCCAATGGCACGTTGTGTTAGCTAATCCAAGTTGATCATTTTAAAAGGCAAATTGATCATTATAAAACCCTTTTGCAATTATGTTGGCACAGCTGAAAACTGGTGTCCTGATTAAAGAAGCAATACAACTGGCCTTCTTTAGACAAGGTGAGTATCTGGAGCATCAGCATTTGTGGGTTCGATTACAAGCTCAAAATGTCCAGAAACAAAGACTTTCTTCTGATACTCGTCAGTCTATTCTTGTTCTGAGAAATTAAGGCTATTCCATGCAAGAAATTGCCAAGATTCTGAAGATGTCGTACAACGCTGTGTACTACTCCCTTCACAGAACAGCGCAAACTGGCTCTAACCAGAATAGAAAGAGGAGTGGGAGGCCCCGGTGCACAACTGAGCAAGATGACAAGTACATTAGAGTGTCTAGTTTGAGAAACAGATGCCTCACAAGTCCTCAACTGGCAGCTTTATTAAATAGTACCCGCAAAACACCAGTCTCAACGTCAACAGTGAAGAGCCGACTCCAGGATGCTGGCCTTCTAGGCAGAGTTCCTCTGTCCAGTGTCTGTGTTCTTTTGCCCATCTTAATCTTTTCTTTTTATTGGCCAGAATGAGATATGGCTTTTTCTTTGGAACTCTGCCTAGAAGGCCAGCATCCTGGAGTCCCCTCTTCACTGTTGATGTTGAGACTGGTGTTTTGCGAGTACTAATTAATGAAGCTGCCAGTTCAGGACTTGTGAGGCATCTGTTCCTCAAACTAGACACTCTAATGTGGTACGCCAGTGTTGAATAAAAATGTTTCCTTCTTGCTAAAATTCTATGTTATCTTCCACTTCTCAGATTCCTAACACCTCTCACATTGTCATTCTAGAAACTGTTCATGACACTGAGGTTGACACATGGCCGCCCTGCTCCAGACAACATTTCTACGTCCTCCTGTTGGCACTTGACTCCAGACAAGAGGTGGGTGGGACATGGGTGAGGACCTCCCTCTTTCTCTTTTTTCATTAGTTCTGTCTGTCTGTCTATTCCATTGTTTTCTTTCTACCATATTGAGGATCATGCATGTGCGGAGAGGTTGGGCGCTCATGAATGAATTATATCAATACCTTGGGGCGTAGAAGCAATTGCTTGAAAAAATGGTGGTTGTCCATAAATGCCCAATTAACTATTTATGGACATAATGGGAGCTTGTGATGTGAGAGGACAAATAAATAAGGCGAGAATACATTAAACATGACAAGATGATGAGTGGTATGTATCATCACTGGCGTCCTAATGACCCTTAGACGTTCGGCTAAATCACTGCCTTGCATTCATGGAGAATGGTGTACTATTAATATACGGTGTGGTTATTAGCATAAGTCGGCCTTACACATGGGTAAATATGTACCAAATGGTACTCTTGACACTGGTCCACATTGCTATGTGTGTTCAGAATACTGTAGCATTTTCAGTAATGGCGAGGGGCTGATATAGTGTGATTTGTATGCAGGGCCATGAGTCAGGCCAGTGTAGTATGGTAATGGGCCAGTAGTGGTCCAAGAGGTCACTACTGGCTATTTGCATTTTACAAGTTGCCGAAAAGCTATACTGAGGGGTTTTGCAACACTGTACTCATCCCAGTGTCACTCAAGCCTCTGTGGTTGAGTCTCCACATTCAGAGCACCTCCATGCACGTCCTTTGTGATGGCTCACTCGCTCCCTGGGTAGTCATGGTGATCAAGCGTTGTCTCAGTGCTAGGGCCTGCTGATGGATAGACACCCGCATTCAGCCACGGATTTCTCTTTTTGAAGGGGGTGGGAGGAGTGGAGGGCTGGGGGAGGACTGGGAGAGGGGCTCAGCTCAGCCTTGAACCAAATAAACAGAGGGAATGAAAAGAGGAGTGCTTTCAGAGATAGAGAGGGGTCAGTCTCATTTGCGCAAAGTCCTCCCTCATCACAAACACAGCTGACACGGGACATTCTTATCAGCGAGGCGCACACTGGGCAAAAATAACAAATTCATTTGTAACTGAGACTGCGAGCCAAGGACAATAGCCCAGCAGGACACAACGTAGATGTCTGTTAGGAGTATCAGAGGAAAGATCATTCATTCTTATTTATTCGCTGGCCCAACAACCTCACCCAAATGGGCTTACATGGCTCTCAGCTTGAAGCCCACTGAAGCACAAAAAGGCAAGACAAGTTTCCCAAGGTTACTGCATACAGCTATGGCTCTTTGTGGATGGAGTCCAAGGCTGGACTCTTTGCAGCCTATAGCTGTACAGTTTTCGAATGTATTTATTTTTCTCTATCCACTTTGTTGCGCCACGTACAGTACATCACATATTGTACATTTATTGTAAATCTCTCTTAACTGATCCTCCACTCCAGACTAATAGTCGTCCACATGCTGCAGAATCAATTTCCTCCTATGAATACTTCATTAGCTCCTTAATAAACATCCTCGTTATCCACCATGTCAGGTGGAGTAATGTTAACCCCCCAGATGTGAGCTATTTTTGTTTCCATTTTCCACTGTTAGACTTTTTTCTCTGAATCAGCCATCATGGTGGATGAGAGAAGAGCACCCATCAGGACGTTAAACCTGCAGGATTAGACTGACCTGACTTTATGACCTCACCTTCCACAGTGTGTCTGCTACTTATCTGATTCATCCATTGTAGTAAAGCAATGCTAGTTGTTTTCAACCCAATCCAATAATTATATTATAGATCTTCCCTGAAAGCTGAGGTAATTGCAGGCGTAAGCTTTCAGTATTAAAAATGGATCTTTGCAATAGCAAACCTCAATCTCTCACCTATCAGTCATCATAAAGCCTAAACAAGGAACATAGATGATAAACTGGTAATAGGATGTAGTAAGGATGAGATCAGGAAGTAATAGGCAGAAATAAAGTAGAAATTGTGCACCAATTTTAAAAGCCTGTTATATTCCAGCACCTGCGTTTTTAAGGATGTGGGTATGACCACAAATTGTTCTATATTAAATGAAGTGACCTTTCATTTAATATAGACCACATGGAGAATTCAATAAATCCAATTTTTTTATTCAGCATTTTGACATACCCCTCCGCCAACCCTGTGTTAAGTTTCACCATCATTGCAAAGCTCTTTATGACAGAATGCTCTTTATGAAAGAACGTAAAAAGTAGGGGAAAAAGGGCCTCCCGGGTGGCGCAGTGATCTAAGGCACTGCATCGCAGTGCTAGCTGTGCCACCAGAGACTCTGGGTTCAAGCCCAGGCTCTGCCGGCCGCGACCGGGAGGTCCATGGGGCGATGCACAATTGGCCTAGTCTCGTCCGGCTTAGGAAGGGTTTGACCGGTAGGGATATCCTTGTCTCATCGAGCACTAGCGACTCCTGTGGTGGACTGGGCGCAGTGCGCGCTGACCAGGTCGCTAGGTGTACGGTGTTTCCTCCGGCACATTGGTGCGGCTGGCTTCCGGGTTGGATGCGCGCTGTGTTAAGAAGCAGTGCGGCTTGGCTTGGTTGGGTTGTGTTTCGGAGGACGACCTTCGTCTCTTGGTGGAGTTGGTGGAGTGACCCAACACAGTCAGATGTCAGTGCCATGATGACACAGCTGAAGCGCATGAGAAAACACTATGAATAAATCATATCATAAAGTGGTGTCATGGGCTCATGAGTTGGCATGTCATCTCTGCTCAGGAAAAACATGTCTGTCTCAAGGGGCTCGTCCTAATCTTCTATGTTCACTGTTTACTGGATCACTGGGATGTGGTTTATACTAGGAGCTTCTCTTTGGTCTGGAATACACTCTGCAAGAGATAAGATAATTTTATTATGCTGTGTGTTGTAATGAATCGTGTCAGACTTTGCTAAGACAATCAGAAAATAGCTTCTTGGAGACAGGCCTGTCATGCCCTGATCTGTTTCACCTGTCCTTGTGATTGTCTCCACCCCCTCCAGGTGTCGCTTATTTTCCCTGGTGTATTTTCCCTGTGTTTCCTGTCTCACTGTGCCAGTTCGTCTTTTATGTTCAAGTCAACCAGCGTGGTTTTCCCGTGCGCCTGCTTTTCTATTCTCTTTTACTAGTCCTCCCAGTTTTGACCTTTGCCTGTTTTTCTGGACTCCATTCCCGCCTGTCTGCCATTCTGCCTGCCCTGACCTCAAGCCTGCCTACCATTCTGTACCTCTGGAACTCTGAATTGGTTTTGACCTTTTGCCTGTCCACGACCATTCTCTTGCCTACCCCTTTTGGATTGTTAATAAACATCTTGGACTCTAACCATCTGCCTCCTGTGTCTGCATCTGGGTCTCGCCTTGCGCCCTTATAAGACCATGTTCATCAGGATTTTTGAAGAAGTCGACCATTGAACAACAATGTAAAGGCTATGTGCTGTAAGATTTCTAAAGGATGATGCAGGGACGGTCATCACATTTCATCATATCAAATGTGATTGTATGTTTTCATGCAGCATGATTTCATCTTAGCAGCAAGGCAATAGTGTTGCGTGACAAACTGACAGATTATTTATTGTGGGCATTGCAATTTAATGCATTGTGAGGGGCCTACAATCTATCTCCCCTTCTGATTTCCATGAGAAATATACAAATATAGGACTAGATAAGGGAGTTATTGATTGGATGGGTGGGAGGAGGGGGATTGGGATGGGAGAAAGGGGAGAGGGAGGGAAGGAGGGGGAAAGTACACCTAATGCGAGGAGGAGGAGAGGGAGAGGAGGGTTTCCATATGTAATCTGTGATGCTGTGGATACATCTAAATAACCTGTTGAGAGAAACACACTCAGTGTACAAAACATTAAGAACACCTGCGCTTTCCATGACAGACTGACCTGGTTAATCCAGGTGAAAGCTATGATCCATTATTGATGTCACTTGTTAAATCCACTTCAATCAGTGTAGATGAAGGGGAGAAGACAGGTAAAAAAAAGTGTTTAAACCTTGAGACAATTGAGACATGGATTGTGTATATGTGCCATTCAGGTGACAAAAGAATATTGCATAGAATAGGTGCCAGGCGCACCGGTTTGAGTGTGTCAAGAACTGCAACGCTGCTGGGGTTTTCACGCTCCACAGTTTCCTGTGTGTATCAAGAATTGTTCACCACCCAAAGGACATCTAGCCAACTTGACACAACTGTGGGAAGCAATGGAATCAACACGGGCCAGCATCCCTGTGGAATGCTTTCAACACCTTGAAGAGTTCCTGCCCAGACGAATTGAGGCTGTTCTGATAGCAAAAGGGGGTGCAACTCAAAATTAGGAAGGTGTTCCTTATGTTTTGTACACTCAGTGTAAACCGAAGCATCAATCACCAGGGAGACCAGGAAACAGTGATGGATTCCTCCTAAAGCTCTTTTACACGACCCGAGCGGGCCCCGACATTATACATCGGGTTAGGGCAGGGTAGGGCATGTTTTTCATAAATAACTAGGGTATTGGGCAGGGCTCGAGTATCACTAAATAGATCACATTTTCTGATTAATAAAAAGGCTTCACTGAAATCTAACAATACAGCGCCAACTATCATCTTATTTTCCATTTAATTTAACCAATCATCTGTTATCTGAGTCAGTACAGTACAAGTTGAGTTCCCTTCTCTATATGCATGCTGAAAGTCAGTAGTTAACTTATCTGAAAATTAGCATTGTATTTGGTCACACAAATTCTCTCCATTAGTTTACTAAGAGTAGGCAGAAAACTGATTGGGTGGCTGTTAGAGCCAGCAAAGGCTGCTTTACTATTATTAGGCAGTGTAATTACTTTAGCTTCCTCCCTCACCTGTGAACACACACGCCTTTAGGCTTTGGTTAAAGATATGGCAAAAAGGGGAGGCATAACAGTCTGCTACCATTCTCAATAGTTTCCATCAAGGTTGTCTATACCTGGTGGCTTAACATTATTAATGGATAACAATACTTTTTCCACTTCTCCCACAATAACTTGACCAAATTCAAAACAGCAATCCTTCTCTTTCATTATTAGATATTTTATACAACAAAATGATGATTCACTTTTCAATGTCATTCCACTTCTGAGTTATTTCACTTTACTAGTGAAATAGTAATTGAAATGGGTTTTCTGCCGATGAGATCATTTAACGTACTCCAAAGTCTTTCCCCATTGTGTTTTATGTCATTTATCTTGGTTTGGTAATATAATTTCTTCTTATTTTTTGTTAAGTTTAGTCAAAACATTTCACAATCTACATTATGTCAACCAATCATCTGAGCCGCCTGACTTGTTTGCCACCTCTTTAACATCATTTATTTGAACCATACAATTGTGCAATTCATCATCAATCCAGAAGGTTCTATTAGGTCTCACATGTAATTTCTTAACAGGTGCATGCTTGTCAACAATTGGCATGAATCATTTTACATATGCTTCCAGTGCTGCATCGTGATTCACTTCCTCATACACATCAGACCAACATACATTTTTTACATCTTCAACATTTTGTGTGATCGCTTATAAATTACTTTAAGCCCAAACTTTGGCACTTTGATTTTCCTTGTTATTGCCACAATGTTATGGTCACTACAGCCAATGGGAACTGATGTTGCTTTGGAGCAAAGCTCTGCAGCATTAGTGAAGATATGATCAATACAAGTCGGTTAAGTGATAACCTGGGTCATATTACAGGCATTAGTCACAGTTAGAAGCTTCCTCTGAAGAGGACATCTAGTTGCTAACCAGTCAATGTTCAGGTCACCCAGAAAATAGACCTCTCCTTTAACATCACACACAATATCAAGCATTGTGGCCTACAGAAGCACCCCAAAAGAAGAGGCTTTAGATGAGGCAGGTGAACTTGCAACCACAACACTTCAACAACATTTGACAAGAGATCCTCTCTAAGTTTTACAGGGATATGGCTCTGAACATATAGGCCTTCCGCAACATCTCTCCCATAGGCATTCCTGTCTTTTCTGTAGATGTCATATCCTTATATTGCTACTGCTGTATATTTAAAGGAATTATCTATGTGATAGTGGAGCACGGGTCAGCTGTTTGTTCACCTGCACCTGCCCGCAATTGCTAATAACCCATCCGCAACCATCTGATTATATGTGATAAAGTAAAAAATCTGAGGCCCGCACCCGATCCTAACCTGCTAATGTAGAAGAGACGGTGGAAGGATTTTTTGACAGGGGGTGCAGGATTGTTTTTGCCTGATTTAGATGTTTCTGCTTCCAATTTCTGTCATTTTGGTAGGCTATCTGTGAGCCAACTTATCTATAACTAAATACATGCAGCTTCTATTCTGTAATTATATGTTGCCTGAGAAGACTAAATAAACCCTTGCTCACCAGAATGTCATAAATCGATAGAATGAATGCTTCAATCTAGTTGACATTGGTAAAGTTTTCTCTGTCTTCTCTGCTTCTTTCGCGAAGCAAAGACATTTAGGGACCAGGGAGAAAATGCAATATATATATTTTTTAAATGACATCAGTTTGTAAGGAAATAGAAAGCTGTGAAAATGACCCAACATGTTTATGATAATACTTCAGTTCAGCTTAGATGCATATTTTATGTGGTTGAAATATCATCAGCTTTTATGATGCTGATAAAGATAGCACCTCTACAGACGGTATCTAACTGCGCATTCACATTCTCTAAGATGCTCAAAGAAAGAAATCATATTTATCCTGTTTTTTCCTCCTGTTCCTTGGTAAAAATGTTGCCTACATTTGGTGTATCATTTTACTGCAAGAAATGCTCAGTTCTGCAGTTAATATTGTAGAGTTAGGCCCTGAAGTTTAGGAATATGCACTAATGCCAGATCGCCTAAAATAAAATAAATATAAACTCAATGTAACCTATAGATAGATAGAAATTGCACAATAATGATACGTTTATTGAGTTTTTAAGGTATTGTTTTCTCTTTATTCCTCCCGCAACCCACCCACCCTTCATCTACACAATATTGAATTACCCTAAACCTGCTCGCCCCACGGATATAACTGTGGGGACTGCGGGTTATGAGTCAACCCGGGCATCACTACTAAGTGAGTTTCAGAGATGGCCAGGATACTAAATGAATTTCAGAATTGGTCAGTATATGAATATTATCCGGTGTTATTGATTTCATTAACCTTATTTTTAAGGCTACATATATTAATATGGGCTATTCTTAGCCCTTTCCTGGGTAGCTTATTGGAGATAGACATAATATGGAGAAAAAATACATTGTTTTGTTTCGTGAATAGTCAGTCAATCAGGTGCTTGTAAATGTCAGTTGTTGTATGTGTGTGTGTGTATATGTGACTCACCACCTGGATTTGGTCTTATGTAGCAAAATTTGTAATGGTGTTTTTTACATTGGATAAAAGTAGAGACTCAGAGCTACAAAATGGTACATCATACACTGCATTTTTGAGGAACAATGGGAAAGTAATTCTGCTTTGAAAGTTGATAAAGTTGTAAACTCACTTTTGAGAAAATGGCTTTTGAATGTTTTGGCATCTAGGGAAGAGCTCCACTATCAAAGCAATTAAACTATGTAACTGTTTTAAAGTCACCATTGGCCTCCCTGAGTGGTTTCCTACCTCTCCGGCAACTGAGTTAGGAAGGTTGCATGTGTCTTTGTAGTGACTGGGTGTATTGATACACCATCCAAAGTGTAATTAATAACTTCACCATGCTCAAAGGGATATTCAATGTCTGCTTTTTTTTTACCCATCTTCCAATACAGTACATTCGTAAAGTATTCAGATCCCTTCCCTTTTTCCACATTTTGGTACGTTACAGCCTTATTCTAAAATGGATTTAAAAGATACACTCCCTCATCAATCTACACACAATACCGCTTAATGACAAAGCGAAAACAGTTTTTTTTAATTTGTGCAAATGTATTCAAAATAAAAAACAGAAATACCTTATTTACATAAGTATTCAGACCCTTTGCTATGAGACTCAAAACAGAGCTCAGGTGCATCCTGTTTCCATTGATCATCTTTGAGATGTTTCTACAACTTGATTGGAGTCCACCTGTGGTAAATTCAATTGATTGGACTTGATTTGAAAAGGCACACACCTGTCTATATAAGGTCCCACAGTTGACCGTTTCAGCAGAATTGAAGGTCCCCAAGAACACAGTGGCTTCCATCATTCCTAAATGGAAGAAGTTTGGAGCCACTAAGACTCTTCCTAGAGCTGGCCGCCCGGCCAAACTGAGCAGTCGGGGGAGAAGGGCCTTGGTCAGGGAGGTGACCAAGAGCCCGATGGTCACTCTGACAGAGCTCCAGAGTTCCTCTGTGGAGATGGGAGAACCATCCAAAAGGACAACCATCTCTGCAGCACTCCACCAATCAGGCCTTTATGGTAGAGTGGCCAGACGGAAGTCAATCCTCAATTAAAGGCACATTACAGCCCACTTTGAGTTTGCCAAAATGCACCTAAAGGACTCTCAGACCATGAGAAACAAGAATCCCTGGTCTGATGAAACCAAGATTGAACTCTTTGGCCTGAATGCCAAACGTCACATCAGGAGGAAACCTGGCACCATCCCTAGGGTGAAGCATGGTGGTGGCAGCATCATGTTGTGGGGATGTTTTTCAGCGGCAGAGACTGGGAGACTACTCAGGATAGAAGGAAAGCAAAGTACACAGAGATCCTTGAGAATGGGCGAAGGTTTACCTTTCAACAGGACAACAACCTTAAGCACACAGCCAAGACAACGCAGAAGTGGCTTCGGGACAAGTCTCTGAATGTCCTTGAGTGGCCCAGCCAGTGCCTGGAATTGAACCCGATTGAACATCTCTGGAAAGACCTGAAAATAGCTGTGCAGCGACACTCCCCATCCAACCTGACAGAGCTTGAGAGGATCTGCAGAGAAGAATGGGAGAAACTCCCCAAATACAGGTGGGCCAAGCGTGTAGTGTCATACCCAAGAAGACAGTGCTTCAACAAAGTACTGAGTAAAGGGTCTTATGTATGCTTATGTAAATGTGATATATATATATTTTTTTTCTTTTGCAAACATTTCTAAAAACCTGTTTTTGCTTTGTCATTATGGGGTATTTGGTGTGTATTGTGATGAGGGGAAATAAACAAATGTATCAATTTTAGAATTATTTTTTTATTTAACTAGGCAAGTCAGTTAAGAACAAATTCTTATTTACAATGACGGCCTAGGAACAGTGGCTTGGTCAGGGGCAGAATGACACATATTTAATTTGTCAGCTCAGAGATTCGATCTAGCAACCTTTCAGTTACTGGCCCAACACTCTAACCACTAGGCTACCTGCCGCCCCATTACAGCCTTAGAATAATAAAATGTGGAAAAGTCAAGGGGTCTGAATACTTTCCGAATGCACTGTAGGTTCCCTGTTTTGCGAGGCATTGGAAAACCTCATTGGTCTTTGTGGATGATTCTGTGTTTGAAATTCACTGCTTGACAGAGGGACCTTACAGATAATTGTCTGTGTGCGCCACAGAGATGAGGTAGTCGTTTAAAAATCATGTCAAACACTATTATTTTACAGAGTGAGTCCATCTAACTTATTATGGGACGTGTTAAGCACATTTTTACTCCTGAACTTATTTAGGCATGCCATAACAAAGGGATTGGATAACTTATTGACTCAAGACATTTCAGCTTTTCATTTTTTATTAATTTGTAAATATTTCTAAAAACATAAATCCACTTTGACATTATTAGGAATTGTGTGTAGGCCAGTGATAAAAATCTTCAATTGAATGTATTTTATATTCAGGCTGTAACACAACAAAATGTGGAAAAATAGGTGTGAATACCTTCTGAAAGCACTGTACAGTACATTATAATGGAGAGATTTAGGGATGTGTATGAGAAATTGTGCTCTGTTTTATTCTGATAGGTTTGTGTTTGTTTGTGTAAGTGCATGCGTGTATAGGTTTGTGTGTGTGTGTGTGTGTGTGTGTGTGTGTGTGTGTGTGTGTGTGTGTGTGTGTGTGTGTGTGTGTGTGTGTGTGTGTGTGTGTGTGTGTGTGTGTGTGTGTGTGTGTGTGTGGTGTGTGTGTGTGCGGTTGGGCATGTATCAGGGCTGTGCACAGACCTTTTCGGGGGCAGGTGCTCAAAAAGAAATAACTGTCACAACTGTCACAGATTTGTTGAGTAATTATGACTTTGATTATTGAATTACATAAAAGCAATAGATGGCCACATCTTAATGGCTAATTAAATTACACATCTTTAACGCAAATTTAACAACGACTTGCGGGCGGTGGGTTCAGAACAACAATGACAAAAACTGTATACAAAAAGTGCCATTTAATTTTTTTACCCAAAACTAAAGAGCACTTTAGAGACTGGAAGGGCGAAGGGGAATGCGCTCTGCACAGGTAAAGCTTTATCTGTGCACTTGCCTGATGTGCATTTGTTTGTCCATTAATGCATATTCCTCTCTGCAGCTTGTTGGTGTCTGATCCTCTTAAGGGGCCATGCCAGCCAGCCTTATAGAAGTGCCAGGCTCATAAATATGGTGCCAAGCTCTCCCTCTCCTCTCCCGCCCTCCAGCATTAAGATTGATCCCTGGTTCCCTCCCCTTCCTTTCTCTCTCTCCTCTCCCTGGCCCTGCCTTTATGAGCCTGTGAATAGGTGAAGCACACAGGCTCCAACAGATGGCCAGAGCTGCCCTGATTCACTCACACACACACACACCACAGCCACATGAATGAGAGCGGAGCGAGAGAAAGAGAGAGAAAGAGACAGGGAGAAAAAGAAGGTGAAACTGAGAACTAGAAAGAGAGGAGAACGATATAGGAAGAAAAGAGTGGGAGAAAAAGAGAAGGGGGCAGAGAGAGAGAGAGAGAGAGGAGGACAACGAGGAGAAAGAGAGATTGCAAATCAGAGTGAGTGTAGGAAAACGAGAAAGCTAGAGCGTGTCAGGAGTGTGTTGGAGTGAGTGATAAAAAGTGCAAGAAAGAGCGCAAGACACTATGTGATAGAGAGGGAGAGGGAGGGAGAGACAGAGATGCGGCGAAAAGGGGAGTGAGGCGAAATTGAATTGTAGATAGAGGGACCTTCTCTCCTCCTCCTTCCCTCCCTCTTTTATCAATCTCCTCTGAAACCACGCCTCCCTCCTTTCACTTGGGTGTGCATCTATAACAGTGGGCGGCTGTGTGGGAGTTAGACTCTCAGACTGCCAGCAGAGCGGACAGTAGGGCACAGGACAGGAGTGTGTCCAAGACTGGTCAGAGCAGGTGTATGCCTGTGTGTGAGCTGACGGACGGAGCTCTGTGTGCATCCTGTGTGTGTCGCCTCACCCGCTCCACCCAGGGACATCGCTTCTGAGGAGCACAGCTGGGAGGTACAGTACTGTAGCTTTGCTCTACTTTACACTTCTCCTTTGCTCTCCATTGCACTCGCCTTCATTAGATTTACTCTCACCTCCACCACCACCACCACCACCAGCATCATCATCTCGTCTGCGTAACGGTGGAGGAGGACGTGAACACTCACTTGCATGTGGCACTGAACTCCTTCACAAAGTATCTGACTTTGCATTGGGCTGTTGTGGAATAGACGTATCTGCAGTTTGGATCCATCTATTCATTATAAGTTGGTACATTGAATGAAAAGTCATTATAAATTAACAGTCACATTTTCATTAGGCATGTAGCTTTGTTATAAGCATTGATACAGTAAGTCACTGTATCATGGTAGTGGGTGACATTAGATGTCAATACTGTTCCTAGTAGCAGTGGTTCAGTTCTTTTATAATAGGGCACTGGTTTTAAAGATTATTCTGACATGAGGAATTGTCATTTCCTCAAGTTGACCATTTCCCCCAGGTTTATCAAGAGTGGAGTTTAGGAGATTGATCCATCTTGTAGAGCTTTGTTCTGCCAACACTGACACGGCTCCTACTTGTTCTTGGTGTAGTTTTTTTTGTGTATTAGTTTTGGTAATGGTATTGTTTCTATTCTCTCTCTGGTTCGCATTGACATAATTGATCTTGAATTGATATATTGATGAGTGTTCATGCACAACAATTATCCCAATACAATACAAAGTTGTTACTGGTTTGAATTGCTCCAAATGTGTCAACGTTTTATACTTTTGTGAGATTGAAGTGAATAAAACCATACTGTTTCTGTTCCAGTAAAAACTGCTCTACTATCCCAGGCAGTAGGCTAGACTAGGTTAGATGTTTACATAATGTTTTGTCAGTGTCTTTATGGGTGAAAAGGATCAGGCGGTAGTGAGTGCTCTCTGAGTGATGAGATAGAGAGTAGAGGGCGCTGGTTGTGACCTGGACCTGAAATATTTATTGCTGAGACTGGATGGCTGCCTGGCTGGCTGGTTCTCTGGCTGCTGTTTACTGACTGGAGGGATGAGGGGATGGAGGGCCTTTGGTTAGTGGTGGCAGAAATCAGTGGTTAAGACATTCATTATTTACTGTGCACTCTGCAGCTGGAGGCTGGATCTAACCCCCAGATCAACTGGCCTCTTTTCTCTGCTAGAGTGGAGAAGGCTGCTCCTGTTTTGTCTACCTGTCAACTAACCCCTAGGCACTCCGCTAGTTCACCCACACATATACGCACAAGCACAGATGCACGCATAGGCTACGTACACACATGCATGCACATACGCACACACACACACAGTAGACATCCCAGTACCTTGTATGATCTGTCTCTCTTTCTCCTCACACACACTCAGCAGGAGTCTTGACCTGGAGACCTGTTGGAAGACTGTCTGCTGTGGCTCAGAGTGAACGCGTAAAAGGACTTATGGACTCCACAGAGAGGGTTGCTTGTGTAGGCTATGTGTAAAAGGAGAGAGTGTGCTTGGAGAGAGTGTGGTTCCAAGCTCTGCATATGTGTATTCATCTAGAATGTTCTGTAGGTTCTGCATGTAGAGGCTGTAGAATTGACCGTTGTTGAATTAAGTACAGGACACATCTGGTGTCTCCCAGCCAGGGGGAAGATATATTGGCAGGCCATGACACACTAACCACAGAGCCAGCCAACAGGGGCACACACACACACCACACACGTACAGTGACAGGAGGCAGATTTCGGTAACAGTGACAAAACTCAAGGTGACATGGCTGGCTGTCTGACTCCTGCCTTTAGTGTGGCTGCTCACTTTACCTCCACTTTTAATTAAGCTGGTTAGGTCGAACATAGGCCTACCTAGAGGATGAAGGTGGTGAGGTGATGAAATAATACACAAAGACTGAGATGCAAAGAGCATGATTCAAATTTGAGAATGATTTGGAGGATGGTGGAGGATTGTGACTGTCTACACCCTGATACTACTGATCATCTAAGAAAATATGTTGGGTAATGTAATAAGTGAGACCTGTAACTAGTGCTCCTGTTCCCCTCTGAGTTTCCTGTTCAGCGTTATGCGCTGCTGTGAGCTGTACTTGTGATGAGAAGGTATCTGTAGATCACTGTTTAAATCTCAACCTGCAGCTCTTCTCTTTAATGATATTGGCTGAGATGGCCTCTCTATTGGTTTGTTTTGTAATTTTTTTGTTTTGGGTGGTTACAGGTCAATTGTTCTTTGACGAGCACCAATCATTCTCACTTTTGATAATTCTAATGTTATCATTTCTAATAGTAATTGTATCCACTGGCGAATTGAGAGAGAGAGAGTGAGGTGATTGCCGTCCAAGAGCCAACATATTTTTTTGCGGCAGTGCTGGCTGCCAGCAGTAATCGTTTCATATTGATTGAGAAATTCAAGGAGCTACCATTGTTAATTGATGCAAAGCATTGAATATATACATTCATGCACTTCAAAATGAATTTCGTAAACATTTCCCCAGAAGCGTTTAACTGCAGGGCACTCCCACATCATATGAAGGAATGTGCCTACCTGATTTTTGGGACACAGTGAACATTTGGGAGTATGGGCCAATTTCATCGTAAAATATTTCCTTGGTGTTAAATAGTCAGGGAACAACCTTCAAATGTATTAGTTGATGGTACAAATTATGGGATGCCAAGGTCATTTTTTTCCCATATTCTGTTCTACTTAAAGGATTACCTTTACCCTGGACCATCATTTTTTATGATTAGCTCAGAATATGAGCTTTCCAGAAGTTGTTTATATATTATAGAGATCAGCCCTTTCGTGAGCCCAGATAATTTATTTATAAATCCCATCAATGGATGGTTCATTAGTTGGGTTTCCCAAGGGAATCCATTGGCCAGTATAGCTAAATTGTAAATATAGAAAAAAGGATTTGTCTGGTAATGTGTATGTCTTTCAAATCGTGGAATATTTTCAAACCCTTACTGTCCATGATATCGGCATGGGTAAGGATTCCACATTTAGGGGGATGAAAAAGGCCGCCCTCCAGATCACAAGGGATTATTGTGAAATATTGGAGTATGGGCATGCCATTCTGATTCCCAGTTACATTGTTTTTCAATTTTGCACCAAATAGATATTGTGTGAGCTATAATAGGACAAAACGTAGTTTACATTGTTTAAAATGGATATATCAGTAAAGACCACCTCTTCCAGGGCAATAGGAGACACCCTATTTATCTCTATTCTCAGCCAGGGGGTGGAAGAATCATGTCTAAATCAATTTAGGATGGGATGAAATGCTAGTGCCTGGAATGCTAGTGCCTGCTACTTCTAGTTATTCTGAACGGAACAGAGCAGGTACTGACTGTTATTACTATGACTGAGGAATTGCCATAAAGTGTTTTTATTAAGCCAAGTCCCATATGTTCCAAAACTGACCAAAGATATGATCATTCTAGTCTATCAAAAGATTGTTCTGCATTGAGAGATAGAACTGGCCAAGGTGCTTTGGTTTCTGATGAAGCATGTAAGATATGTAATAGACGACGGAGGTTATCTGAGGGTATTTATTTTTTAAGGAGCCCGCTTTGGTCCAGATTTACCAATTTGGGTAAGTAAGTTTCGTGACGGGATGACAGAATTTTAAAAATTAGATTAATATCTGTGTTTATCAAAGACAGAGGGTGATAAATATAAAAAGCTAAATTAATGCTGTATTTAAATCACTTCCAAATTAAGGTTTGTGAATGGCTGTGTTAATCATTTCAAGTAACAGTGGACATAATTGGTTACAAAATGTTAAATACTGTAGACCTCAGGAGGATGGCCTCTTTGATTAAGGTTTTGAAGTGCCACTTTTCTAATGAACAGATGTCCAAAGAGAGAAGCATGAGAATGTGTAAGAGAGGAAGAGATAAAGAAAAGATGTGTGTTTATATACACTCACCGGACAGTTTATTAGGTACACCACCCAGTTCAAGAAAATGGATCGCTCCTACAGACAGTGAGTCACGTGGCTGTGGCTTGCTGTATAAAGCAGGCAGACAGGCATCGAGGCATTCAGTTACTGTTCGATTGAATGTTAGAATTGGCAAAATGAGTGACCTTAGTGACTTTGAGCCTGATATAATCGTCAGTGCCAGGCACGCTGGATCCAGTATCTCAGAAACAGCCATCCTCCTGGGCTTTTCGCGCACGACAGTGACTAGGGTTAACAGAGAATGGTGAAAACTGCTCCTTGATGAGAAAGGTCAAAAGAGAATGGCAAGAGTTGTGCAAGCTAACAGGCGGGACACAAACAGACAAATAACCGCGCAGTATAAAAGTGGTGTGCAAAACGACATTTTAGAACACACAACTCGTCAAGCCTTGTCACGGATGGGCTATTGCAGCAGACAACCACAGCGGGTTCCACTCCTATCCGCTAAAAACAAGAAGAAGCGGTTCCTGTGGGCACGCGATCACCAACACTGAACAACTAAGGAGTGGAAAAACATCACCTGGTCCGATGAATCTTGTTTCCTGTTGAGTCATGCTGATGGTAGAGTCAGGATTTAGCGTATGCAGCATGAGTCTATGGGCCCATCCTGCCTGATGTGAACGGTAGCGGCTGGTGGTGCAGGTGTACCGCCATCCAATCTGCAGCAACTGTGTTATGTCATCGTGTCAGCATGGACCAACATCCCTGTGGAATGTTTCCGACTTGTAGAATCCATGCCCCAAAGAATTCAGGCTGTTATGGAGACAAAGAGTACTAGATGGGTGTACCTAAAATTCTGTCCGGTGAGTGTATGTGTGTGTGTGTTTGCAATCTTCTGTGTATGCTGTGTGTCTTGAGGCTTGTGCAATGTAATTTCAATCTGCTATCTATGTGAACGGTGCAGCAGTGTAGGTATCCTGCATTGAAATATAATTACACCCATCCAGTCAGCCCCAGAGTGGAGACTTCAGAGTCCTGCATCTTTCACTGGACATATCAATCACTAGTGTTGTCAGTGAGATTCATGCCTTTGATTTCAACTAGATCGCTGCTTTTGTGACGTCCTCTGATCAGTTTTGCCTTGGCGTCATGGTTTTGAATTATTTATGAAATTAACTTTGATAGTTTCACTCATATTTTCAAGTGCAGAAATCTTGAGATCGGAAACCCTTCTGAGTATGATATGCTTTTGTTGAGGGCACAAGGCACAAGAATCCTTATCATCATCCCAATTACCATCATGGTCATCATCATCCTCTGCGTCACTGCCACCCCCATTTTCAACATTATGTTCCTCTCTAGCTACCCATCTTCATCATTACTATTTCATACCTCTCTCTCTGCATGCTGACTATGGTCCCCATTAAGACAGTAGCACCAAACAAACCAGGGTTGTGGTCAATTCCACAAATTATATTTTATTTCAATTCTCTCTCTCTGTAACTTCCATGTCAATCAATTCAAATTCCAGGTCAGTCTTTGAGTTCAGAGATAACTCAATTCCTCTGAATTCCATTGTTATACAAATTCCAATAATAAAATTCCATTAGGCTTCCAGGCTGATCATGCAACTGTTCAGACAGCCTATGTAACTATGCTGGAATATATGTTTAAATTATTTTAAAAATATCTTACCATCAAGGTTTGATAGTATGTGCATTAATTCCATGAACTGTGAAGTATAAAAATATTGAATTCCAATTCAATTCCAAAGATTAAATGTTTTTACAAATCCAATTCCATAACTTGAAGATTTTTTGTATTCAAATGTAATTCAACATAAATTCTCTACTTCATGTGTAAATTCAAGAATTGAATTGGAATTTCTAATTAAATTGGAATTGACCCCAAACCTGAAACAAACACACCCTCCCTTCCCTCCTCCCTCTTGGAAAACAGGGAGGGACAACAATCGATGTCAGCTCTCAGATAAGAGTGGTGCTAAGTGGCCCATCGATGCTATGATTAAATGAGTACAGGATGCAGTGGTGCAATTGGAACCAATATTAAAGGCGCCATGGTAAGCAACAGGGAGAAGAGAAGAAAGGTAATCAGATTAGGACTGAGTGATGTTACTGACAGAGGCAATGAGTTCCCTGTGTTTCTCATCTTTGAGCATTTAAATAGTCATTTGGGGTGCTGCTGGGTCCAAATGATAGCATTGCTGAAACCTATATTTAAACTTTTGCTGCTTGAAGATATTGTGACATACCAAGTGAAGGTTTGTCTATTTTCATTACAACTCCATGTTATGATGACTGCAGATAAAGAGGTAAATGATGAATGGGTTCTCGTAATGATTCAGTGGTTCATCATTTAGACAGCTGTAGGCCTACGGACATCTGCAAATCTATTTGGAAGCATTCCTGAGGGGCCCACAGCAAATACTCAGCAATGTATATGAGTAACAAGATTACAACTGCTTCTGACACTATTTTCTCCAATTGCTGTGTGCTTCGTCTCATCATTGATTTGAGCCTGGTCTCATAGACTAGACGTAACATAGTACATTTAAATCCGGGACACTCAAATTAGTATGATATGTTACGTTTGGTATGGTTACATAAAACATATGGTTTAACCTAACTCCTAAATTTAACGCTAACCTTAACCCTAATTTCTAACTCTAACCCTTAGCCTACCTAACATTAGCCAACTAGCTAACATTAGCCACCTAACCACCTAGCTAAAATTCTTAACATATCATACATTTTGCAAATTCGTAACATATTGTAGATTTTGCTAATTCGTTACATATGATACAAATTGTAATATTATACAAAATGGGTGATGGACAACCACAAATTAATAGATATCAAATTAAACGTAACATATCATACTAAATTGAGTGTCTCAGATTTCTGTAAAGAATAATATGAAATGCTCTGTGGCCAGGTTGTTCATTTCCATTTCTTCCAATTTCTCCCCGTCATTTTCTCTCTCTTTCTCCCGGTGTTTAGAGGTCCCTTCCCAAGCCTGTCATCTTCTTCCCCGTTCCCTCCTTTCCACTCCCTGCCTGGTCCAGCCATTGTGGTACCTAATAAGGTTTATGGAATTACAGATCTCTGAAATTGGATTTTTCACTTCACTAAAGCATGGGGATTAGCGGTTTAGTACTTGGTGCATTAGGGCCTCTGACCTGTAACTGAACTGCTTTGGTTAAGGGGCCCCAAGGTGGACAGATCAAGGGATGGACAAATGTGGGCTCTCTCATCCCGTCCCACTGTCTGTCTAATCTTCTCTTTCTGATTTAAGCCTCACAATTCTTTGGTCTTCTTGGTTAACACGTAGGCTAGTTAGATACACTCTGATATTCTGCCTCATACATTTCAATGACATAGATTAGTTTGAAAACTGAGCTTCAGGTGTTTTGTTTAATATTCATCATAATTAGGTCAAGAGATTAGGAATTGCCCCCTCTGGTTGTGTTTCATGAAGTGTGAGATCCACTAGTTAACCTTGTGATCATCAGGCCCCCTAAAGCCATGTTGTGCATCATCACAGACACAATAGTTGTTGAACTATAACTTAGCAATATCTGGGAATGGATGGAGCGATAGAGGCAGAGGGTGGAATAGTGAGGGAAGGATTGGCACGGAGACAGTACTAATTGAGTAGTCCAGTCGCAGCTCCGCTCATTGAACTCTTAATTGGGGGAGAGAAAGGGTTGTGGAATCAATCGGGGGAGAGGAACAACATTCTCCTCCACTGAAATCAATCAGGGGTGTGGTTGAGAAGGATAACATACCCAATCACAGAAACACAGCCTGATGCTTCCTCTAAGTCAGACCTGATGACAATCAAACTGCTGAAAGACCGCTGTGTCAGGCAGTTATACTCCGAAGTCCCTCCACCTCTTATTACATGTAGGGGATTGTGCACTGAAACATTTTTAATTCCTATGTAGTTTTAGTCCTGAAAATATGAGAATGTTTCTAACAATGAGATCTCACGTTGCAGTGCAGTGAGGGACAATAATTGATGGAGAATAATATTTTTTACTTGTACTAAAAATAGACTTTTCTTCTCGTTCCCCTTCCTCTGTGTAGTAACCATTTTTTTTTGCCCTGTCACTTTGTGATGTATCATCCTTTTATCCGAATCAAGGACGAGGCCAGGTGTCGCATTTTCTCTCTGCTGCGGTTGTCCCATCGCCTTGTCACCCTCCGTCCACTGAAACCATTGCCTCTCACTCCTGTTATTTGTATTACAACTGTCAATCTTTTTTATTTTAGTGAGACAAGAGGAAAATGAATAGTTTTTAAGCTACTTTTGAAATTGTGTTTCACTGGATGTCTGTGGGTGTCTTTGTAGGCCAAATAAAACCTTTTGGGTATATGGGTTTGTCTCCTCAACCTGACATGAGTAATATGTTTGTGTTGTGAACACCCTGTCCCTTTCCCCTGTATCTATCAGGCATGTGTTAACCTGCCTCATATCGCTGCCTTTGAGAACACAGCATAGGGTGGCATATAGAATCTTGAGATGGACAGACAAACAGACAGACAGGTGCGCTGCCTCTCCTCCCTTTGATGCCCGTGAGTGGCTGGCATGACCTGGCATTGAGCTCCATGGGTGCTTAGGTGTTATTCTTAGAATATCAAACACCCCCTGACACACACGCAGGCACGCGCACACACACTCCCAAAATGCTACCCTTGCTTAGTGTCTGTGGTGTAAAGCGTTATCTACTTTAGGACCACAGAATTATTTTACAGAGAACAAAGAATGAAATGTTTGTTGAGTCATATCATTACTGAGAGCGGTAGGTCAGAGTCCGGTATGATGGGAATAGAATGTTTGGTGCGGTGTTCAGTCTTGTCTTTTATGGAGATAAGAGCTTGGTTTGGCAACATGGCTGAGTGGTTTACACACTGGACGTTGACACCCAGCCAATCACAACAAAGAGCAGATAGCTTCAACACTGTCAACGTGTCTTGTCTTCACAGCCAGGCACAGAACAAAGCCTTCAGCAGGCACTAAAAGAAAACAAATATAGATAGTTTAAGACATACAGACAATTTTAGAGATCGAGACAGTTTTAGAAGTAGAGCCAGTTTTTAAAGAGCTTGCTGATTGAAAGAGCGTGGTGAGTTCAGAGATATTTCTGTTTCTCAGACATTTTGACAGGTGCATGACGTTAGAGCTGGTCTATTGAAAATATATTTTGGGGTATTTGATGATATTGATAGTGAAATAGGATCTAGACATAAAGCAGACGTTTGATCCACCTCTCTGTCATCTGGGAGGGAGGAGCGGTGGTTGTGAGTGTCATCTGCTGGGAAGGAATCATAATGGTGGAAGGCATCTGTTAATGAGGAACAACAATAGAGTATGGCATCTGTTGGGGATAAGTCGTAATGGAGTAACGCGTAAACACCAAAAAGAGCCAGAATGGAGTATGGACAGAGGCTGTTTTATGTGGTCTACACGCATCCCAGATCAGGAATAGGCTGCATGAAAAGAGTATGATGCATTCACTCACTTTGACACCCTAACAGGGAGAAAAAGACAATGTTTTAACTAGCCACATGAGAAAATACTACAGTTTACTATAGAATTCTGTAGTAAACTGTAGTATACTGTAGAGTAGTATACTTCATACTGTAGTATCCTCGATCATGTGTAGTACTTACTATTGAATGTTGTAGAATACTATAGTAAATACTACAGTACTCTCTGCAAAAAACACTGTAGCAAATAATACAGTAATGTCGGCAAAAACACTACAGCTGCAAAAACCCTACACTTTTTTAACTATAGTCAATACTACAGTACTTCATTTGCATACACCCTGCCTAATGCCCTCCCCCATATCCCAATTTCTGCCATCCATCATTGAGAAACCTACATGCCAATTATAGACCATATATTGTGTTTCCAACAGGTTATAGAAAATAGTATTTCCTCAAAGAAAAAGCCTCCATTTTTTTGTCAGAGATAATAAAACAAAAACATGACAGTAAATACTACAGTAATGTACGCAAAACCACTACAGTGAATACTACAGTATACTACAATCTACAAAAAAACTACAGTAAATACTACAGTATACTACAATCCGCCAAAACACTACATTAATTCCCTTACATAAAAAGATTACAGTTTTAAAAGTGCAGTAACTGCAGTTGACTGTGGTATTTTGGACGCAGTAACTGCAGAGTACTGCAGTTGAACTGCAGTTATACTGCATCATTACTGCAGTAAAAAAAACGGTGTTATTTTGGATGCAGTATTTGCAACATACTGCAGTTATACTGCATTCTAACTTTAGTTGTACTAAAACACTAAAACACTGTAACTGCAATCAGCATACTGTAGCATACTGCAGTTATACTGCACTCTAACTTTAGTTATACGAAAACACTAAAACACTCTAACTGCAATCTTTTTTCATAAGGGTTACGTACTGTATGTACTACAGTTTTCTTTTACTACAGTAGTTATAATATAGTTAACTGTAAATACTACAGTGTACTACCGTGAATACTACAGTAAAGTATGCAAAAACACTACAGTGAATACTACAGTATTTATACCATAGTATACTGTAGTATTTTTTTCATGTGGGTAACAATAATACTTTGATGGGTTTATTTTCAGCTCTCTATTGATGTTGTCTGACTCCTGATCTTTTTCATCTTCTCTTGACTTTCTGTGTTTACTTCCAGACCTTGGTCTCTGAACACTGCGAGAGAATATTTGAGAAGCATTGTTTGGAAAGGAAGGTAAGACTTGTTTACATCTTGTTATTGACTTCTATGAGTTTGTTCGTGTCTCTGTGCGTATGCATGCGGTACATCTTTGATGTGAACATCATAAGCCTGTCAGTGGGTGGAGTGAATCTGATGTTGTACTGGACTGTTGCATAGCTGGTTACACATCTCATGGAGCAGAAATAGCATCAACTCATTAGTATGGCATCACCATGGCTGCTGTAAAGAGACAACTGCACAGCAGGCTACTGTCAACACCACAGCGTGTACCATAGGGAATAGTCTATCAGTACCAGACAGAACTCACACATTCAAACCACTTTATTCAGAGTGACATATTTCACCTCAAATACTCTGCTTCTTTGGTGTTAAACCAAAGCCCAATTGTGTGGACTGAATAGTGTAGGTTTGGGGTTGATTGTGTGGTCTCAGTAAGCGGTGATCGTTGGTTTTAACCACAGCACAACCCCTCTGGTGGACTCATCTGTCCATCTGCCACTCACCCTGAATAAGAAAGGATCAGGGGCATCTGAGTGGAACAGCCCCCCAGGCTTGATGTCCAAGCTAAGAGTTATAAATCAATGACTGAAACAGCAGAACCCTCTGTGGTTTGGGATTCCCTCAGCGCATGGATTTATACCACAAGCTGAGCTGTTATATTCTCATGATGCAACCAATACTGATCACATACCTGATACATTCATAGCTACATAACACTGTGCTGTTTAAATTGACTGTAGACCTATTGGAAAACCTGTCTCTTTTATTCAGATAACACTGAGGTAACAGATGAATCTATTCTAGTCCATATGAACAGTTGGGCAGCTGTATGAGCAGCAGTGAACAAATGTAGCCATATGTGCACAGCTGCCTACCTCTCACAGCCTCGTAATCATTTGTAAAAACTACAGCTGACATTAATTGGTCTGTCACCTATATTCACCTACTACTGCCTTCATTCAGTAGTTTACTGCAGTGTCACTGAAATGCAGCTCAGGTACATTTCTATTAGCTAAAGAGTGGCCTGAAAGAAGAGGCTTAACTTTCACTTTCTGCATGTCTGTAAAACCGGAGAGGAATGACAGGGGAATGATGTCCCTTTGGTGAGTTATTCTGTTTGAAGCCTGATCTCCACATCAACCCCAGGGTGCGAGGCGGGCACTGTTCACCTCTCCCTTTCTTCCCTTCCTCTCTGCCAGAGGAGGCCTGTGGCAGGCTGGATAACACTGAGAAAGAAGTCTTAAATAAACTTTTCAAAGGAAGAGATCAGCCTCAGCCACATCAAAACTTTAAAGTGATTTGAGTTTTTTTTAATCACTGTCCCTTCACCAAGCCTGATTGTTTTCTGACTACAGAAATGTGTCATCTTTACATTTATTGCAGGCGGTTGCGTATGGTGCTTTTGATAGCTCACCACAAAGGGCCTCCTCTCTCTCTGCTCCCTGAATCTGACCGTTGTGGTGCTATTCTTTCCTCATAGCACATTCATATCAGATCCCCTCTCATGTCGGAAGTAGCACTCTGTCTGTTTTCTGACCGTATTTAACCAGATCACCACCACTCATCACACTGGTCTGCTTCCTCTCTCCATGCCCCTGCTCTCCTCCTGCACACTGATTAAAAGTCAAATATAAAAGTGGTCTGTTGTAGTACGGTCTAATTGATTCTTTCCACTGGATGCACCCAGAATGGGGTGACAGCAGACCATACCAGGCTTTGTCAACATTGGGCCCGGTGCCCGCCTCTCAGGAAGGCATCCCAGTAAAGCCCCTGTGTGTGCCAATGTACAGGCCACACACAGAGGCACCCCTCAGTGTGCCAGCCTGCCAGCCTGGTGTTATGGGACAGACAGATAGACACAGAAGCAGCTCCTTCTCTTTGTGTCTCTAGCTCTGAGCTCCCATCAGCTGAATGGGAGGCATGAACCAGGAAGGTCTGTGGGAGGGAGGCTGGCAGGTGGTTGATTTAAATGTGTTTGGGGGAGGCACTAGGCAGTTTCTCACCTTCTTACTAAGTCTCTGCAATGCCCACTTGCATTACCACTCATCTTACATACACGTTTCTTGAGGGACGGTGCTGAAATGTCTTACATCCGGATTCTCACAAAAGGCTTTTCTCCAATCCCCAAGTCTCCTGCTGCTAACATCATTGCTTTAATGTTTACACACAGTAATGATTAACAACCATTGGGGGCTTATATGAAGCATGAAGTGGTAGCAAATAAACCTTTGCTGCTGCGCTTTCTGGAAGCTTCAGTTTAGGGAGCCTTCCATTTGACTTCCATTTAAGGATTATACAGTTCATTTTATTGCTTTTATATAGCAATAATAATAATAATAATAATTGAATCCTGCTTTAGTAAAACATAAATCTCTTCCTATAGAAAGGCAGTATATCTCTGTGTATGTTCCTATACACTATGGATTTATGGCACATGTCAAACTCATTCCACGGAGGGCCAAGTGTCTGCGGGTTTTCACTCCTCCCTTGGACTTGATTGATGAATTAAGGTCACTGATTAGTAAAGAACTCCCCCTCACCTGGTTGTCTAGGTCCTAATTGAAAGGAAAACCCAAAAACCAGCAGACAGTGGGCCCTCCATGGAATGAGTTTGACACCCCTGATTTATGGACTGATTTATGGTGGCTTGAGTTGGCTCCTCCACTCCACATTTTGGTTTTAGTGCTTTTTTCTTGCTCCACACATTAGTGGCACACTGCATTACATGCTGTTCATTACCAGAGGACATCCATCCGCTACGCTCCTTTTCTCCATGAATCTAATTGACCTTTAGCTCAGTGTGATGCACAGTAAAATGTGATAGGCCTTTATTATAATTTCACATGCTTGAATAGCTGAGTGTATGTCCTGCGCCTGTTTTATCACCCATCTGAGCAGAGGGAATGGGGGAATGGAGAGAGCTTATAAAGAGAGGGGCAGGGAGACGGCCATTGGTCTGGTGATTACTTCATTAGATGGATGGGGCTGTGCTCTACCCGTCGACGCTGTGTTAATTAACAGGCAAGGCTGCTGATCTTCATCAAAGCTCATCTAATTTCTATTTAATGGAATGAAAAGAGAGTGGTAATCGAAATTATGTGAGGGGAATATATTTTAAAAAAGAAGAAGACTTCATTGAATCAGCGGTTAAGTATTAATTTATGGCATTATGCAACTGCATTCATTACTGGAAAGAGTTATTGCCTTATGCAAGATTCATGTTTGCATCGTGTCATTACATTGCTTTGTGACATGTAGTTCTGTCTGAGAGTAGGCCAATAGAAATGTGGGCTAGCTGGAGGGCATGCTGTACTGTACCTCCACCACACTCCCTCCCTCCCACTCTCCAGAGAGTTAGTGGGTGTAGCAGGGTCAGGAGCACAGCCACAGGGTCCTGACAGCTGTGTGTGGTTGTGACATGGGCCTAATGGATGCCTGATTAGAAATGCAGGAGCCCCACCCCAGAACTGACCTTGACATGGGCTGTGGTTACTTTTGCACTCTGAGCTGGGGGTGGGGATCGTGGTGGAGGTATGGGGTGGTGGTAACGAGACAACATTAGAGGGGGGAAAAGTCACTCTGATTCATAGGATTCAGCACACATGTCTCTCTGGATCTTTCTCTGGTCTCTCCCTCAAGTTGTCTTCCTTCCTCAACTTCTTGTTTTTCTCTTTTTCGTGTTGACAGGTGGTTGATACTTGTATGTGTGTGTGTGACTGTGGTACATGTGCACTTGGATCCCCAATATAGATTACAAGCCAAGCTCTGCAGGGAGAAACAAATGATAGCAATCAGAATGATCCAGAGGTCCACTGATGCACGATCAATCTGAGCCTTCATTAAAAGCCTGCTAGGCAACCCTATGCAATATCAATACTGCAGCGCCACAGAGAGATGTCTGGGTTGGGCTGTTAGGGAGGGAGGCTGCTGGCAGCCTGACTGACTGCTGTAACACTGTGGGAAGTCAGCCAGAGGATCAGTTAGACTGGAACACTTACCCTCATGTGCCAAAACACAGGTCAGGACAGACAGATGGGGTGTCTGGGCTGCTGCTTTAAGGAGGGATTGGGTAGGGATGGCTCTGTACCGTTAGAGAGGGGGACAGTGACGGTTCACTATGGGATCATATGAGTGGAGACAAAGGGTTCTGTGTTGAGTTTATGTTGCTTCACAAGGTGTGTAATTGTAGACTATGGACTATTAAGCTACCATTACTATGACTGTGGTCTGTTAGTCACATTTCTGAGCCTGATAGGCAAATAACAAAGATTTTAAAATATTCAAATAGAGCATTACCAAAAACTCAGAGAAACAGTGTTATTGAACCATTCCTTTCAGTGGTTCTCTACCGGGGCTAAGGAGGCATTGGAATGGACATAGGGTGGTTGAGGTCCCTCTCTTATTCCCCTCTTTATGTTCCCATCTCCCTTCCAGTCTTCACCCCCTGTGTGGTTCTGACAGGGTTTGGGGTGTGTGTTTCTAAGCCAGATAATCTACCGACAAAGGCTAAGAAGGAGAGAGAGAAGGGGGGAATAGGATGGAGAAAGGGAGTGAAGAAGAAAATAAGTGGTCTTTGCCTCTCCATTCCCCAAGGGAAAGCTTAACAGCAGATAAGACTGTCCCCACTGCGCCCATGTTCCCATTATCAGGCCCTGTATGAGACAGGCAGGCTGGGTTGGGCTGGGCTGAGCACTGGGACACTCTGGAGCTGACAGGAGATAATCCTTGTCCCTGTGGGAAGCTGTGGTCGCTACAAGTGCCCCCCTGGGAAGAACATGGGACCCCCAAAGGACATAGGAGAAGTTGGAGAAGAAAATAAACCAGTGTTTTTGAGAGCTCTGCCCAAACTTGTGTCATTCTGTACTGAAGCCTTCTGATATATCTGTAGCCCACCGTGATTTATTCTCCAGCAGCCAGTGGCTGTTTACTGAAAGGCGAAACCAATATTGTCTGTAATCATCATTAAGTCAAGGCCATTAGGAGTGGCCTCTCCCTGCACTAATTTGATGACGGAAGAGAAATGGGCAGTAATTAAAAGAAAACAAATGACAATATAAATCTCTCTCCTGTGGTGCTCTGACAATGATGGTTGATCTAACTTGATTAATGCTAGTAACCTACTGATAGGAAACTGGAAATAAACAAACAATAAGCAGTGGGGTCTCATGACCATCACTTATGTGGTTCTACCAGTGAGGTTCAAGCTGGGATGGAAGCACTTTATTTGCATAGTCCATCTGTAGATGCTCTGCAGACTATCTACAGACTACCAGTAACATTTATCTATCTATTAACCCTAACCTAACTTTAACCCTAAACTTCACCCTTACCCTAACTCTAGCCCTAGCCCTAACCCTAACCTTAACCCTTATCTTAACCCTAAATTTCACCCTTACCCTAGCCCTAACTCTAACCTTACCCTTACCCTTACCCTTACCCTACCCCTTATTCTAAACCTAGCCCTAAACTTAGCAAGTAGTTGCTTATCAACAGATAGTTTGTTGATATTATGACCATCTGTAGAGCATCTACAGATGGACTATCCGGACTATCCAAATAAAGTGTGACCACTAGGATCTATCACGCTCTCTATAATGTGGTTCCAAACAAACGTTCCCACAACTTTAGAGAACATTCCCTTAAAAGTCTCATTAGGTCATTAACTAACGTTTTCATAGGAATGTTCCTGTGATATGCAAGGAATGTTTCTAAGATACCAGAACGTGGTTACCATGTTCTCAGAATATAAGATATTAAAGTTCTAGACACGTGAAATGAAAATATTACACGAACATTCCTGTTTCCAGTTTTCTGTGGGTTAGGAGAATATTCCATTAACGTTCCACCAAACATACACAGAACATGGTTGCCATGTTCTCAGAATATATGGTAGGAATGCTCTAGACACGTTAACCTCTCTGGGGTAGGTGGGACGCAATCGTCCCACCTGGCCAATAGCCAGGGAAAATACAGAGCGCCATATTCAAATAAAATGATATAAAAATCTAACTTTCATTAAATCACACATGTAAGATACCAAATTAAAGCTACACTCGTTGTGAATCCAGCCAACATGTCAGATTTCAAAAAGGCTTTTCGGCGAAAGCATAAGATGCTATTATCTGATGATTGCACAACAGTAAACAAAGAGAGTAGCATATTTCAACACTGCAGGCACGACACAAAACGCAGAAATAAAAATATAATTCATGCCTTACCTTTGACAAAATTATTTTGTTGGCACTCCAATATGTCCCATAAACATCACAAATGGTCCTTTTGTTCGATTAATTCCGTCGATATATATCCAAAATGTCAATTTATTAGGTGCGTTTCATCCAGAAAAACACAGCTTCCAACTTGCGCAACGTCACTACAAAATATATCAAAAGTTACATGTAAACTTTACCAAAACATTTCAAACTACTTTTTTAATACAACGTTAGGTATTTTTAAACGTTAATAATCGATCAATTTGAAGACGGGATGATCTGTGTTCAATACAAAAAGAAAACAAACTGACGCAACTTTTTTGGTAATGTGCCTCTCTCAAACAATTTACTTCAAGTGACCCTCATTTACGATGGCCGTACTTCTTCATTACACAAAGGAATAACCTCAACCAATTTCCAAAGACTGGTGACATCCAGTGGAAGCGGTAGGAACTGCAAACAAGTCCCTTAGAAATCTGGTGTCCCAATGAAAACTCATAGAAAAGACAGTGACCTCAAAAAAACAAAATCTGAATGATTTGCCTGCTACATAAGTTCTGTAATACTCAGAGACATCATTCAAACAGTTTTCGAAACTTCAGAGTGTTTTCTATCCAAATCTACTAATAATATGCATATCTTATATTCTGGGGAGGAGTAGCAGGCAGTTGAATTTGGGCATGCTATTTATCCAAAAGTGAAAATGCTGCCCCCTACCCCGAAGAAGTTAAATGAGAACGTTGCAGGAACATTTGTGTGTCTTGTGACTGTTGCCGTTCCAATCAAGGCCCTGACTGGTGAACTGACTGATACTCACACACACAGTGCTTTTAACATAGTGTTTTCAACATAGATATTTGACATACATTAACATATAAGAATGTGAGACTAGGGTGACTAATGTGAGAGTAGGGTCCAGATTTTTTTTTTTTAAACCATTCCGCTCTAGGCACTTGTGTAAATCTGAAACACCTTGATAGGTGTAAGTAATGGGGTGAATGCACTTTGAAGTAAATCTCAGCTCTGTTAAAAGTACACTCAAGAAAACCTTGTATTGTTTACAGTGATTCAATAGTATCATTCAAACAGGTTAACATACCTCAAAGTACAAAGAAGGGTTTTTGTGTGTTCTCTGTCAAATGTTTGATCAGCCTGCATGTTCCTACATGTTAACACGTTTTATTTCTGTAATACATACAATAACAATGTATTCATACTATGTCCACCGCCCTCATATGACGTCTGCTAAAATGTTTTATCTGGTTCGTCAATGACATACGGAGCACACAAGATTAACTTTGATTCTATACAAGAAAAGGACAACAAAATCCAATTTATTACATGGAATATGCACAGGCTTCATGATGGCAAAAAAAGTACAAGGTTCTTGAACATTTAAAGAGATTGTCTGCAGATGTGTTTTTTCTGCAAGAGCTACACTTATTTTTTGTTGTTGTTGAAATGTTATATTTAAAGAGGAGCTGGGTTGGAGAGGCCTATGCTGCCACCTACTGTAGTAACAGCAGAGTTGAAGGCATCCTGATAAATAAGAATACATCCTTTTCCCTTATATCCCAGCATACAGATTTAGATGTTTCCTCATTTTGAATTGTACCT